>NC_064252.1:60131623-60226623 GCF_003254725.2 Canis lupus dingo | reverse complement strand
GCATAAAAGAGCTGACTCTCATTCTTAAAGCAGCTGGCCCCACAGTACTCTTTGAGATGGCTACCAAGTCAAAAAGGGAGGCACAACACCCTCATCTTCTGCTGGAAAAAGATGGAAGGCTTTGCTCCCGCCCGCTGAAGAGCTCCAGTGCTCCCACTCCCACCCTCGTTCTAACACTCTGACACCCCGAGTGCATTCAAAAGCCAAAATAATTTGGGTAAAGGAGCAAAATCCTATCTTCACCTAACCTCCAAATCTTTAGGCAACTTGAAATAGACTTAGCTGGTCCCTTTTCTTACCTCCAAACTACCCCCTAAATTTTGCTTTTACAACAACTGAATAGTTCTTCTGTGATTCTGGACAATTATGTCCAACACTGGCCTACCTACTGCTTAAGGCAGAATTAAGATGCAGTAATGGGTTGAGTAGTAAGATCCGCCTGCATCAACCTTATTTCTTGTCTTAGAGATGAGATAGAAATTGCTGAATCGGAAGATGTAGATGCTACACTGGGGAGAGGCCAAGATTTTACCTCATAAAACGAAGTGCCTCGCCCACCTTCCTTCTCACCTCTCTTCCGCTTCCTTTCTCCTTCCTTCCTTCCTTCCTTCCTTCCTTCCTTCCTTCCTTCCTTCCTTCCTTCCTTCCTTCCTTCCTTCCTTCCTTCCTCCTATTCATTTATCACAGTACCACTTACCTGCTACAAGAAATCTGATGGAATTTAATTTGTAACATGATTGTAGACCGGAAGTACAGCTGCACAGCAGAAAGGGGGCAGTGGGGGAGGGGGGCTGATATTTTATAACCCACAAAACAGTCAGGCCCGCTCTGGACAGAGGATAATGCAAACTAGCTTTGCTGGAAATGAGCTGCAAAATACCTTCATTTTCTACTACAGTGAAACCCTGATAAAATCACAACTGTTAAGGTCATACAGTATATCAGGTGGAATCACAGTCTTTAGAACTCCATTATTAATGCAGACAACCTCACAATCAAAGAGGATGAGAGCACAGTTTCCAGATGCCAATGATTTGATCCTATCTTATTTGGCTGTTTACATTTAAATAATGTGACTGTATAAATTTAAATAATATGAACCACCAACAGATGGATCCCAGTGAAAAACTGCGCCTTCTCTGAGACCCTGAATGTACACTATACAGTGCTTTACAATTTATTGGAGCCGAGCTCATATTAAAAAAAAAAAAATGGGGTGGGGGATAAAAAGAGAGAGAAAGAGAGAGACTCATTTCTTCTGCCATTATGGAAATAAAAGGCCTACCGCTTTAGTTGGTGGCTGACTGTGCCAAGGAAACATGCAGTCCTCTAACCTCCGGTACAATGTACCCATAAGGTACCAAGCATCAAAGCATATTAAAAGATATTAACTGCATATTTGCTTATGAACAAGATAAAAAGCTGTAGGGCCTCCAGGTTCTCAAGCTGTGAGTGGAACAGCTTTGCAATTTGCCTGCAAAACTGCATTTTGATCTTAATGAATATAAAATGGCTGCCATTAAAAGTAAAACAGATTATTTCGGGTCTTCCAGGGCCTATAGCTCTTTGCCGGCCTTGGAGGGCCACTATGATCTTTCATTAAAATCTCACAGCAGGGCTCCCTCACCAGCAAATCAAGCCTTGCAGTCTAGGAGATTGGCTACATTTAAAAGTAATTTTCAGAAATCTACACAGATTTTCAATTTGGTAATGAAAGCCATAAGAGGATGCAGGCGGCATTTTGTCGAATATTGTTACTGATCCGGCGCTCACATTCGTTAGAAATTAAACTGCCCCGTGACTACCACGCCGATGGCAGCCTGCCACCTCGGCGGCTCCAGTCTCCGCTGGTTAATGAGGAGCATGTGCTAATTGTTGTCATCCTTACTGCGGAGCAGCCCCTCCCTAACCAACGGACTTTACCTGCTCAGAGGTGGAACCTTGCACTTCGTCGCCGACCAGGTTGGAACCGAGCTTGCAGCTGAGGTTGCTTCGGGGAGAGAGACACAGAGAGAGAGAGAGAGAGAGAGAGAGAGAGAGAGAGAGAGAGAGAGAGAGAAGTGGCCGAGCAGCATTAGAGACCACGACAGGGGATACGATCTGAAATTGAGTGCCTTTATTTTCTTTGGATTCGTCCGTTTGTTTTATTTATTTATTTATTATTTATTTATTTATTTATTTATTTATTTATTTATTTATTTATTTATTATTTATCTATCTATTTATTCATTCATGCATTCATGCATTCATGCATTTATCTATTTACTTATTTTAAATTTTTTGTTTTCTTTGGTGTAGCCTGTTCTCTCCAGTCCTGGAGGAGGCAAAAATGTTCAGACTTTGATGTTACTCCCAGGAACGTCTTTGTCAGCAAACCAACAGAGTCTGGGGACAACTGTGGTAGAGTCGGAGGTAGTAGGACACGAGAGAGGGCCACACAGGAAGGAGGGATGGAAGGTGTGAAAAGTCGAAAGGGTGGCACTTGCTATCCAAAGGTGGAGCACCCCCCGCAGCCTGCAGAGAGTGTCCCACTGCTCCTGGCTTTCGAAAGAAAGTTTGATCCTTTGGGTCCACTCCTAGGGGATGAAGTCTACGAGGTGGGGACTCTGCTACCCCAGGTGAGTGGTGGTAGGGGAGATATGAGGTGGACCCTAAATAACCCGGATCCTGGGGAGGGAGAGCCCTAGAGAGGGGAAGAATTAATAAATTCAGCCATCTAGACGTGTGAGGCACGCAGACCTGCGAATAGAGGGGAGCATATAAAATAGTTACAAATGAAAACATGATCAAGTAGAAAAAATTATATAAAAGCACTCTAAGACAGAGCAGGTATTTTTTACGTTTGCATTTCTCTGTATTAGAACCGAGGAAAGTTAAAAAAAAAAAAAAAAAACCAAGGCAAGGTATTTTTCTGAGATTCTTTTAAAAAAATGTCAGATTATTCTTCCCCTTTGGAAACACGTTCAATAAATTTTCTTTACTTGGCAATTCTCTTTACCTGGCACCTTTAGGGCAGAGCACTTCTCTGCACTAAAATGTGACGGACAACAAAAGCTGCTCTCTACCTCCTCGCTGGCTGGGCATAAATTCTTCCTGCTGATACAGAAAGAGTCTCCGTTTAAAATAGCAATTCTCCTTGGCAGAGCACTGGTAGCTGCAGAGCATATATGCAAAAGACATGTTTCTTCACAGGGGGTCAAAGCAGGCATCTCGCGGTTCAGCGTAAGCAGGCCTTCAGCCCCTCTGAGCACAGCACACGTGCCTTGGAGCACCGGGCCCAGGCTACTTTGGTTTCCACAAAGGACGATTTTAATTGGGCGACATGTCTGTGATTTTAAGGGAGTGACATGGGGCGCCTAATAAGGTGCCACTGCTAATGTGCATTAGTTTTCAAAAGAAAACTCAGGCCATTTCCTTGTCTCGGTGGCCTCAGGAGACCCATGGGAAATAGATACAAACAACTTGGTAAGCAGTTTTGAATCTGTTCCACCTGTAGTTGCTATTCTAATTGCAGGAAGCACTCCCGTAATATGTTAGAGTTTTAAACACCCAAGTGACACTATAGGAAATTCTGCTGAATCCTCCCGAACTCAGAAGTCTGAGACTTCTTTTATTTCACCTGTCGTCAATTGTTCTAATAGTCCTCTGAGAGCTTCCAGGTACATTTTGACAACTGTATACTGTAAGGTCTCTTTTACCATCATTTTGGCTCGTGTTAAATTGTGGGCAGAGTGATGGAACGTCATCACTTCTGACTCTCAAGTATTAAAACATAACTGATATTAATATCCCTCTAATTACTGGAGTGAGGGAAAAAACTGCACTTTAAGTCATAGGAGTTACTACAGTCTTCAGATAATCGAGTTAAATTTTACTAGTTGTAATAAAGTATAATTATTTCTTTGCTTTGTTCCAGAAACAATTCTATGGAACAAGCATGGGCCTTGCTTTGTCACTTTGACCTTATTAATTCTGTTGGAAAATACATATCCAAACACATACACGCACACACACACACACACGCACTAGGTGGGGGATTTTATTAAAAAGAGTCAAATGAGAGCTAAAACATTTATAGCGTTTTAAAGGGACATCATAAATTTTTTCAAATAATATTATTATTGCATTATGAACTTGTTTTTTTTTTGCCCTATCCCTACTTCGGAAATTGCAGATATGGCATTTTTAATTTTCTATTGCAATTAATTTTTTTAACTAAATGTTAAAGCTAAAGCAAAATATTTGGGAAAGAGAAGTATATTGTTTCAAATAAGTGATTGCTTGAAAGCATACATCTACTATAAATCACACTTCTCCTAAAATTTCACTCTTAAATATAGAGGTCTAAATCAAGGCTCAAGATCTACATAAAGATACATTTTTTAGCTTTGAAAAAACTTTTAGAATATTATAGATTCTGTTTTGATCAAGCCAAGCTTTTTTATTTTTTTGCTTTGACAACATAATACAAATATGTTTTATACTAGATCTAACAACCAGCTTGAAATACAGCATTCTAGTACACACGTATACTTTTGTATGTACTTACTTAAGTGGACCTCATAGAGTCTGCCTCGAGTGATAAATGTGTTTTAACTCCCAAAGTTAATTGGTAAATAGCTTTAGAATTTGTAATTAATTTTTCCATAGAAACGATACTTAAATAACAGTTTGGTTCCAAGCCTAGCCCATAGGAAACAAATTTGTCATCACGTAGCTAAGTTGAAATGCAAATGGCCATGGCCTGTCCTTTGGTTCCAGGAAAGAGAAAAGCACAAGGCACAAAGTGAGGATGAAATAAGATGAGTTTCTAGGGGAAGATGTGGAGAAGAGCATGATTTTCCTTTACTTGTTCAGAGCTGGAGTTGTCCCACCTCTACAGGCAAAGAACCCTAGACCCAGGCCAGGACCCAAATGTCTGTGGCTTCATACTGACTCAGACTCCATAATCAGAGCTGTACAAATCCAGTTTTCATAACTCTCAAGACCAACTACCTCTCATTTATCCTCCCAGCATGCTCGTCACATTCCAAAGGCTAGATGTTGGAAGGAATGAGGAGCAAAGACAAGGAAGAAGCTGTGAAGAACTCACATTTCCAAGTGGGTGCTTCTGCTTTGGGTTTGAACAAGAAAGCTCAGTGATTGAGTGTTCTATGCAACAGGCATTCCCAACCAGCACACTGGTTGGGGGCAGCATTAGTTGGTACCCCCCTTCTACCACCACCACACATAACCCTGTAACAGAAGCCTCAGTGTAATGAGGAACAGTAAGTAGACGGTTTATAAAGGGACCTGTGACAGGCAGCAGTGTGTGTTGATGCCTGGGAGTTAGGACCACACGAGATCCTGCTGGCTATTTCTGTTTTGCCTCTTGCCCAGGCTATCCATAAAATGCATTCTGCAAGGTGGCATGGACTTCTGTCGTGATGAGTGTGTTTCTATGGTTCCAGCTTATTAAAGAAGATAAAGGTTCTAGAAATAACTTTTAAATTAAATAGAACCCGACAAGAAAGAAGACAAAATATTTCTGAGGAGCTAGGAAAATCTGAATGGTGAAGAGGGTAAAAAGAAGAAAGTTTGGACTGGTGAGGTTTCATACTATATAGGGAGCTACTTCCCTGGATAATGACTTCCCCTACGTGCGGTGACAACCTCCCTCCCAACACACATAGAACAAGGTGAATTCTCGGGACCGTCACATTGGAAGAGTTTTATCAACTTCTCCAAAGGGCAGAGGTGGAGGGGAGAGAGTAGCTAGCTCTCTACAAAAGAGTTCAAGGGATCATGTTTAGACCTCATACGACATGAACTCTTTTACTGGGATGTAAATGCAAAATGTACATAAAGATCCCACTCTGCCCTGTGACTATATGTGATAATCAGTGCTGTCTCTAGGAGATATGGTCACTGTTCATCTGTGGCCATGAAGATATAAGCAAGACGCTGGAGGACATGGGCATACAGGTGGCAGAAGCATCTGTCTCCAATTTGAGTTGAGAACCTCAAGGGGTTTTGGGAAATTACTAGGTGGTCCAAAAGAGGATTTATTATTTCCTAAACCTCCTGATAGTAAAAAGAGCGTCTTCTGCACAGGAAGAAGTAATCCTTTGAAGACTGGAGCAACACAGTATCACAGCCAAGCAAATTGCACTAAATTTGAATCCAACAGGCCAAACCTAAATAAGGCTTTAAAAACTTTGTATTGAGCAGTATCAAGAGATGTGATTTAGAGACATTAAACTGTACATGAGTGGATCAGGATTTTTCAGAAGAAAACAGCAAAAGTGGGTAGATATTATGTATTCTGTGTGTTCATATAAAACAGACTAAAAATAATACACTGAATGTGTAACTTTAATACAAAAAGCTAGATATGACCCTAGACCTGCATCAAGTCTTTGCGAGATGTGGGGCTCCTGCCTAGGAGTGCCTCGCAGATCATTCAAGCGCCTTCACCAGTTTTCTTCTTTCCAGTCTGCTCCAAATCAATGATTGTACAATTCAATAAAAATGAATTACTAGAAAAAGAAAACTTTTAAAAAGGTACGCAAAATTCAAGCCTCAATTTTTATTAGATTCAACATACATAAAATTATTTTTGTTAAATTACTTTAAGAGTCTCAACAGAATTACTTTCCATTTCCATTTCTGTACTTCTGTACAACAGAATTACTTCCCATTATGTACTTATCTTTTTGTAAACCAATAATAAACTGCTCACAGACTGGCACTCCTCTAGGAGCCCCATTTTGAATGGGCATAACTGGTCCCCAAAAGAGTCTGTAACATGGATGTGGCTTTAGTACTTTGTATCAAGGAAGTATGGACATAGTTCCCCAATGAGGAATTATGATAGAATACACTTCAGTGAGGTTAAAAGATGGGGAAACTCAAAATCATACCATTTCAGAAGTGGATTGATGGGAAGCCTGGGTGGCTCAGTGGTTGAGCATCTGCCTTTGGTTCAGGGCATGATCCCGGAGTCCTGGGATCAAGTCCCACACTGGGCTCCCCTCGAGGAGCCTGCTTCTCTCTCTGCCTGTGCCTCTGCCTCTCTCTCTCTCTCTCTGTGTGTGTGTGTCTCTCATGAATAATTAAATAAAATCTTAAAAAAAAAACAGAAGTGGATTGACGATCTGTCCCATATTTTCCTAACACAGATTACAAAACTAATACAGAGGTAAGTGAAATTAATGACGGGAAACTTTTCTCCCATAGAGTTGCCAGAAAATTCTTCTAAATGAAGATCTTCTGGTAAGTTCTTGGTTTGCCTTCTGCCAGTTGCATCCCTGAGAAAGATGAGAGATCGTTTTGGAGAATTTTTATTTTGAATTTATTTTGACCAAAGAGGAAGTTTCGGTTGACGAGCTAAAAGTGATGAGAAACTTGAGGAGAGGTAACATGTCATCTTAGAATCATAGTCGCAGAAAAATATTTCTGGACGTGGGTATTTATCTTAGAATTTAGGAAAGCAGGCATCAAAATAGAGAAAACGTAGATATGATCCTATGGCTACATCATTTTAAAGGGAAAATAAACCTATGTTTAAAATTCTGACAAAATAATCACATATTATTCCAAAGATTATCCCAAGATAATATAGCATGAAAAGAGCATTGTTTTTCCCTTTCTAAAGCTATTGAATGCAGAATATAAAGGGACACAGACCCAAAATGGAAGGTTGAAAACATGATGAGGAGCCAATATAAAAAGTGCCTTAAGAATGTTGTCAGGAGGGCTAACGCTTGGCTATAGGTTGAAAAACTGCCAAGGACAACAGAAAGCTATTTTAAGCTCTGTTTGTAAAGAAGAACAAAGGGATAGGTACATTGATTGGGGCACACAGCAAAATGTTAACAGATGTCACAGGGAAAACGGAACTATTCAACTCCTATTTGATTTTGTGGTCTCTATCACGAAGAATGATCTTCAAACTGGAGAGGGCAGAGCAAACAGAGTTAAGAGTGAACTGGGGCCCAAGATAAGTCAAGACACACTAAAATATAAGCTGGTTGCTTCAAATGAGTTCAAGGCTTCAGGCCAGACAAATTATCTCTCAGGTTACTGAAAGAATCTAAAAAAGGGTCCAGATGTGATTGTGAAAACCCTATCACTGACATTTTTTATTTTATTTTATTTTTATTTTATTTTTTTAATCATGGCATAATCATGGATGACCAGGGATTTGTGTAGCCTAAAGAAGTAAAAACTTAATTTGCAAAACCAGAAAAAATGTCCAGAACATATCTCTAGCAAAATTCTAGAACAGATTGTCACAGGCATGAGTTGTTTATACTTAGAGAAAGAAGTAGCAATAACCTTAAATTAGCAGAGATTCACTCCAGATCACATGAATCGCTCTCTCCCCACCTTCCTCCTTCCTCCTTATCAACCTCGCTGCCTTTTCTTCCTTTTCCTAATATTTTTGGGGTTTCCTTTATGTTTTATAGAATGATTAACCAAATAGTTTAGGGAAACAACTCTCAGTTACATCAAGACATTTAACACATTACCACATAGCATATTAGTAGACTGAAAAAAAAAGTCAGTGTAATTAGAGTGACTCAAAACTGGTTGAACAAATGTTCCCAAAGAATACTTGCTAATTAATTGGGGGCAACCAGGAGAGTTCTCTAGTGATATGTGCCCTTTGGACTTCATTTTACCCCTTTGTTCTTTCTCTTCTCTTTGTACATAGCTTTTCTCCAGGACTTGTCATATTCCATGAAAATATATGCTGTTGTGTTTGTCTCAATTAGATTCCACAAATATGCATTTGGTGCCCACTTTGTATGAATCAGATGGGCTCTGGCAACATGAGCTGGGTAAGATCCAATACTTTCCTTTAAGTAGCTCATAGTTTAATGGGGAAACAGGAGAAAGTCAGCAGTTACACTGCAGTGTAATACAGAAAAAGGGATGTGCACATTTGTTGTTTCCCAACCTTTTTTTTTTTTTTTTTGGCACTGTGGTAAGAGTTTTACCTTTCATCAAATCCCCTCAGAAATAATATGAGGTAGCTTTCATTTTCCCAGGAGTACTGATGAACAAGGCCCAAACCCAGAGAGATCAGTTAACAAGTCAGATACAGAGTCAGAATTCAAAGTCAGGTCCACTGGATTCCAAAAGCCTGTGCTCTGTTATACTCCACAACATAACCATCTAAGTCAAGAGCGTAGGCCAATGCGCAGCAAAGGATGGGTTCCCCGAGTGTTCTGGAGATAAAATGCCATCCAGAAAACCTTCCAGAGAAGGGAAAGCCTAGCGTGGGTAAGATACAGATCTTAGCCATAGAGGTTGCCATTCTGTAGGGGACAGAATTTTAGACAGAAAGAATGACATGCAAAATCAAGGGGGTTTCAGAGGATGCAAGTGCATTAAGGCTGAACTTGGGAGGAGTCAGGTCACAGCAAAACAGAAAGCCAAAAAGAGAGGTGATAGCAGGCTCCCACTCTCTCTCTCTCTCACACACACAGACACAGAATAAGAACTTTATGGAAAAAAAAAAGAACTTTATGAATGTGTATTACTAACAAGTCTTAATTACAAAATAGGAAGTTTCAGTACATCATGTTCCCTTGTTACTTTATTTTTCATATGTGTTCTTCTCTGACTTATCCCTAACTTTTAATGTTCTCTTTTTTCTACTTCAATTTTTCCTCTATACATTCAACAGATGTGCTTCAATTTATGCATGAAATGAGTTCTTACAAAGTTGCGTGATTTTTTTTCAGTAAATGAAATATTACATTAAAGATATGAGGGAAACTCCTTTAAAAAGGAGCCTTATGCCAAATAGCTTTGTAAAGCAAATAATGACCCTATAACCAATCTTGCTCTAAATCTAGATTTCCATATATCAGATTTTACTAAAAAGAGATACATCTGTACTTTATTTTTACATCTACCTGCTAGCAGTACTGTAACATAATAGTATGCCAATTTGAAATACCATAATTTTTATACTTTTTCAGTTCTCACAATGCAATCTTAGAAAATGTATTATTTTCTATATCATACTCACACATGCTTTCTTTTCCTTAGTGGAACTGTAGAATTTTCTTTCCCTTGATGTTGGGGAGGTTGTCAGTAAACTACAAAGTTAATCATCATGTATAGGGCAATTATAACATTCTGCATCTGGTGGGAACCACTTTGCATGCATTTTTACAACACACTTCTAAAGTACGAATAATTACCTTGAGCACTTTACAAGTTAGTAAACTGAGGCTCAGAAAAGTTGAAGAACTTCTACGGGAGTCCAAGCCATTCTCTAATCCAAGTCAGCCTGACTTTACAGCCACAAAATAACTACTATTGTATATATCCTCTTATTATTTGAATAATGAACATTAAGAAAAAGTTCCTTCCTATAGAGAAGGTGATGGTTTTTGCTAGATATCAGTGGTAAAAAACAAATAAATAAATGACATTTTTGTGAGCGTTAAAATAGATTCTCTGCTATCGGTTGTCTGGACAGGACATTTACTCTTTCAAGCCTCAGTTATTCCATCTGTCGAAATGAAACACCTAAGTTCTTCTCTGCCAAGCACATTCGTCTACTGTCCTGCTACCATGAGACAATGAGTGCACCAGACACACTCCTTCTGTTTTCCATTTGTTTTACTAGCAAGTGAGTTCAGATGGACATCTGTATCTCAGGGAAACACCTTCACTGGCTAACTAAAAACTCAACAATCTTATGGAAGGAAATGGGAAGGAAAATCAATTCTTCCTTTTTGGCTGCTATAGGTCAGGATGCTATGGCCCAGCAGCTTCATTCTCAAACCAAAAAGCTTTCACAGGTGAAAAAAACCAAGTACATAGCTATAATCTTGATCCAGGAGAGAAGATACAGACATCTTCTGATTCAGCGAGACCGCGGTGTTTGAAAAGGCATGAAGAGTTTCCAGATGAAAGTCTTGAGCCCACTCCTGGCAGTTAACTGAGTGTCACGGGCAGCCCCAGCCCTGGCCACACGCACTTCGTCCCTGGGACCTCACAGGCCTTTGCGACATTGCGATTCAGCAAGAGAAAGAAATCGAGCTTCTGATTACCTTTCTCTAGCCTCTTTTCCTTTATGATCAAGGTGACTTATAAACAGCTGCAATAAAAATGATTTTTTCTTCATAAGCGTCTTCTCAATAATATCTCTGAGAAAGCAGAGAGGCTAAAAGATACGTGACATTCACAGATTTTGCCCCTGAAGCCACAAAATACACACGAGCAATTTCTTCATTTGACCAAAATGAATGGTCATCACAAAAACAAATGTAACTTTGGTATCCCTGATTTGGCTGAGACAGCTTAAGGGCTCAAACTTAATAGACTTCTTCTGACCGATTAGGATCAGCGCGGGTTGCATCATCCTGCCAGAGCCCACAGCCAAGTCCAAACCACAGGCACGGAGCTGCCCTTGATCCATGACCTTAGCATACAAAACAGCGGGCTGGAGAATGTCACAGACTCCCAGGGAAGGAACTTTGAAGACACTGTTCATTTTGCTGGTGGTCTTTCACAAAAGACAATTAAGCATTAAGAATAGATTGATGCTTAAATAAAATGCCTGACAGTAAAAGCACATTTCTATATTCCAAAGGCCCGAGAAAAGCTGTGCCTAAGAAGGGATTAGCTACTATCAGATGATATTACGACTGGATTAATGATGTTTCACATTCACTATATTTATAAAAAAAAGAGAAGAAAAAAAGAATAGGAATCTTTTAAGGAGCAGATAAGTGATTTCTATAAACCTTGAAAGCTAAAAGAAAACTCCTTTTTAAAAGGACAGTAGTTATAATAGTGCAGTATTTATTTATAAATCCTTAATTGGAAGAATTTTTTTTCTTGGAAAAAAAAAAACAACAGCCATATATTTTAGGTAAATGGCTGTTAACATAGTCTGTGGACTGTGAGGAACGTGTGTGTGACAGAGAAGGAAGGTGGGGGGAGAGGGAAAGTCTCCTGTATGGATGCTTTATATTCCACTAGGTATTTTAAACCACTCTTATTTTAGGCAATTGTTTTTGTAATAGATACACTAAAGGTGATCATTTTATTTTATTGCTAGTCATTGCTGACTGAAATATTTTGCCAGATGAAAGTAATTACTATGACTATATTACTTCTCTAACCTGTTCTGTGTATTGGATCTCTGGTACTCATAGTATGAAATTCCTTTACCTTGTTTAAAAAAAAATGTCATATGATGATGTGCTCTGACCTTACTTATATAAAGACATACCAGTTATTGTTGGTTTTTTTTTTACTCTGTATCTTTACATCTCCAGAGGTTGCAGAAAAACTCTAACGTTGTGTAGAAATACAAAGATGAGAAAAATGTACAATGCAATGGCTAATGTCTGTGTTATAAGCAAGGAAACACAACAAATCGTTTTAGGTCAATGGCAATAAATATAAGAAATCCATGTCATATCCAAGAAAGGAAGGAAGGCTAGAAGGAAAGAAGGAAGATAGAAGAAAGGGAAGCAGAAAAGGCGGGAGGAAGGAGTGGTGGAAGGCAGGAGACGGAAGAAGGGATCAACGAAGCAGAGCTGATACCAACAAACTCAATCCCACCAATCAGCTGTCGGCCAGCATTACATATGGCTAAAATTTACCTATTGGAAATCATGTGCTACCTATGTAGCTAGAAATCGGTCATGCAGATAGAACTATGCTGAATTTAGAAGCTTTTGTTTGGAAACACGGTCAAAAGAAAATACTACTGAAAAAAAACAATGTCTGTTAGTTTTCTATTCTGACCAACTAGCTGATCATCTAGCAAATTCCACTGGAAGCTTCATGTCCTAATGTTGCAGCCAGACAGAGCAGCAGCATTAGATCCAGAATTGCTGATTACCACAGTAGGGCATGTGAAGTAATGGTAGCTGAGTTCCCAAAAATGAGCAGAGAAGACAGATCTTCCTGTTCCCTTGATTTCCCTTCACAAACATGATCCTCCCATCCTCCCCCGACACCTGCCACCCCCTAATCTTACCCTGGGTCCATGAGTTTTCCTCGAGAAAGCCATTCGGCTCTCCATAGGGACTTGGTATTGATCCCAGAAGAAGGTTGGAGTCAACTCATTTCAGCTGCCAAGTTCAGAGAAAAGCCATGCTTTCAATGACACATATTAGACATCTGTGGTCCTGACTTGAACTTTTTTTGCAGTGATGAAAGACAGCACTAGACAAGGTTCTCATCTCTCAGGAGACAGGTGTAACGTTGCCACAAAGTTTCGTGGGTGTGATGCCACCTGAGAGTCACAATGTGTTGTGATTTTTCTTCTCCATTTTTTTTTCACTTTCAGATTTTTTTTTAATTGAAAGCATAGACCATGTTGGCCTGGGTCAAAGTCCTCAAAAAAGGCTGGTTTACTGGAGTCCTGCCAACATTACTGCCAAGAGTTCTAAGAGCTGTATTTGCTGCCAGAGAAAAGGAAAATCTTAATCCACAAAGCAACTAATAGACACGTCAGCTCAGTCATCCTGAAAGTCTTTAGAGCTGTCAGGGTATCCCTTACCTAGCCATACCTCCAAAGCCCTCAAACCGTGCCGGCAAGTGGTAGATGGGAGCCCAAGGCTCCTTCTGAACCCCCACCGTTATGAGAAACAATGTTTAGTAGGACGTTCTAGCACAAGGCTCCAACGTTTCACCAAGTCTGCTTGATTCTACACCAAAATCACATAAAATGAACAACTTCACAATTGCTTCAGTCTGCAGGAATTAAGACCCTAATTCACCTGCCTCTAAAATAAAGCTCCCTCAAATCTGGTCACTCTGACAGCTACAGTAAGTCCTGCTAGTTGAGAGCTCTGCACAGCTGCAGCCAGAATTGTGTTTGTTTATGTTCTTATGAGGGATTGGGGTTTGAGGCTTGAAAGGGAGATGTGGGCGGCGTAAGTAGCAGCGAGGCTATCTTTGAAGCTGCGGGAATGGACAGAGCCTCTGAAGGCGCCAGGGGGGAAGAGAGGAGAGCCAGGGGCTCAGGCTGAGCCTGTGGAGCATCCTCTCCAGCAAGGAGAAGAAGGAAGGGGAACACAAAGCGGGAGTGGGCGGCTGACCGGGAGCTCGCTGTGTCACAGAGGCCAAGGTTGCCCACCGCAGACAGTCAAAGGATCAGTGGCCACTGTGGACTGACACGGGTCGCTTTCAGTGGTGTGGCAGGCACAGAAGCGTGAGTACACGGAGGTTCATGATAAACTGGATGTGAAAGCACAGGAGTGGCACAACACCTGTTTGAGACGCTGCAAGTGGAAGGAGAAAAGTATAAGGTTACCAGAGGAGGCAGCAGGGCCAACAGAAGGCAATAATTTAAAGTGCAAATTATTTGCACAGGAAAAGAGCAAAAACATATTTGTAACCAGTGTGGGCTTACTTTAAAGTGAAAAATAGTTGTTATACATTAAATATTTTAAATACTTAGAAGTGAGAAATATTATAATATGACTATGATGAGAAAATTTGGTGAAAAGTATAATAAATAACATTTTAGCAGGTGCTCTTGAAGCTTCCATAGTTCTTTCATATATCCCCCCAAAGTCCTATGAGACAGATCTTTTTTGTCATTTCTATTTTACAGAAACCAATCTGCCATGGAGTACACTTAGTTAGTGGTGGAGGTGGGACTTGTATCTTCTTGTGTTCCACCCCCCCCATTTTTCCTTCTATACCAAATCAAGTCTTCAGTGGATGAAAGAACGACTAAAATTTTCTTTTTTTAAACAAGACTTTTAATAAATACATAGGATTTTTTTCTTTATGTAAACAGATCCTCCTGCAGATAAATCCCACAACCATACACCTTAGTTAGCTCTAGCTCAAGAGTGTTAGGCTACCAGCAACTGGTTTAGAATTACCTTTCTTTATTCCATCGATTCCAACTGTAAAAGTTGTGACATTCCCTGTCTCAATAGCAATGCCAGCAGGAAGGAAAGGGCTGCTAATATATAAATACCATGTGCCTACTCCAGTATCGCTCTCCGATGTGACATACGTAAAGACAACTAATTTTCAAAGACATTTCTCGTCCCTACACATCTACACATCAAGACTGACATATGCATTGCTGGTCTGCTGGAAGAATCGTATCAACTTTTTTAATACCAAAAAAAAAAAATCCAAAGTAAGATTTTTATAAAGGATAATTAAGCAAGCTAATACAGTAATAAGTGGAATACACAATAAGAATATGTACTAAAATATCTGCTTTGTGCAATGCAGAACTGGTGTTTTAGGAGATTAACAATTATGATCACCAGTCCTCTTCTGATTCTATAATACTCCACACAATCTTTTTTAAATTACTTTATTAACCTTTCCTCCTAGCACAGAAGTGCCCGATTATAGATAATATTTCAAAATCATCTGAGGTGTAAGTGTGTTTGATTTGCTCGGTAATTATTTGTCTACTTTATTACACTGGCCGAGCACACAAGCTCCTTGACCAGCTTTATTTCAAGTCCAGTTAAGAATAGGGTCATATCATTTTGTGGATCACTCCCTTTGGGCCCCGACGTACATGAAATTTCCATACCGGGGATGGGGATGGTGCATAGAAACATGGTACATTTTTAAGCATGGAGAAATCATTCCCTGCCCTGTCATTAAAGGTTTCAGGCCCTGGGCTTAATGGAAAGAATGTTGTTCACAAGTGAAAGGAAGGTGTTTATTCCCCCGCATGATTAGGACGCAGGGCGTTGAGGGCTGAGCATGCAAATGCCCCTTGATGAAGTCTAAAAGCATATCACTCACATCCCTCTGGTGGCCTTACCCGGGGTCTTTATAATCTGTCCCTTGTCATTCATGGCACCTAGAACAACACTTCTATTTTGATCTGAATCATGAATGCATTTCCAGCATGTATTTTGACCCACTCAAGGCAGCAAGGAATGAGCAGGGGGCAACCACAAGGGGAGATGGCAAACATTTTCCTTTTAACAGGGGTCTGGAGGGAAGAGTGCTGCCTGGGGAAAAAAAAATCACACTGGGTTTTGCAGAGGCAAAGTTTGCCTGTTCCAACTTTACAACTCAGGGGCAAATGAAACTGATACTTACATGTTCTTAAGGAAGCAAATGCACTGAGATGAAACAGGGTGCTCGGCTTATTCTTGAGGGCCACCACCAGGATAAAAGCACAAAGCTGGAGGACTCTGCTTATTGTCCACAATCAACAAATTCTGAAATTTCCATATGGAGCAGGATTCCGGGGCTCTGTTAGTAATACAGGATACGGCTGGTCAGCTCAGTCACCCATGGAATTACAGTGTAGGGTATGGATGCCAGTATTTTAGACCCAAACCGAGCATAAAAAACACAAAGTAAAATTCAGTGTCAGCACAAAGTTGACAGCGAATGATTATAACAGCTTCGAAGCTTGAAAAAGAGTGTAAATAACTAGGATCCCCTGCGGGCTCACTCAGCCTGCATACATAACAACCGTGATGGACAGCCTCTGTGGTAAAGTCGGGGAAACGAGGCACTGGGAAGATGCAAAAATACCGCCAGCAAAGAGCCTTAACTGTCACCTTTCTGACTAAATCAGCTACTTTCATAGAGAGAGAGAAACAGAGCAGTAGGCTACGCCTTTGGAAGACCAATTGCCCTTTTGCCTAGGAAGCAGGAATGTTAATTATCGGCTCTTCTGTGGTTATCAAGGCACTGCAACCCCCAGCTTTTGCACTTCACGAACACTTTTTTCCCTGATCTTTAATCCTTGGTGCTTTTAGTCCACAAAAGATTGTTATTCAGAACAACTCTGCCATTTGTAGAATGCAAAAATAAAGGCAAAAAAGAACAGTCGGCCATCCCAACTCAACTGTTAACTCACTGGAGTGCTTTGACTTGAAATTCAATTTTCATTCCTCTCTGTATGCTGAGGCACACCGATGTGCACACACAGATACCTGCGTTCCACAGAGAACGGTTTTCACGTGCTAAAAAAAAAAATTAAAAAAAAAAACAAAAAACGACAAGCACATCATGGCACGCGGCCTCCAGCCTGGTGTAACAGATGCCAGCTTTGTGTGTACAGAGCCTCGTCATCACTTGTAACTCCTAAACTCAAAGGAGAAAAGAAAACAGCCAGGTCTCCTGCACACACCTAGCTAGCACTCCACAGGTCTGTAATTCATTTACAAGATAATTAATCAATTAGCAAATGATCCCTTTCCCCTTTGTTATTTATGCTGCATAAGAATTGCATCTCCAAATGAAATGGCAGGCCACTTGTATTGAAACTTTGCCCTTCAAACGCATTGGTCTTATTTATCTGAATTGAGCAGATGCTTTGCAATGTGAGCCCATTGTAACTGGACTGTTTGCTATTAGAACCCGAGTAAGATTTAAGCTAAACAGAAGAACATAAATATGACATCCTATAGACATTCATGATGATCAACTGTGCTGTATCATCACCAGCCATTGCTACTTATTCATATAGGAAAAGAGGGAGAAAATACACTTGACATTGCTAAGAGGGGAACTGTAGTCACTGGAAGGAAAGGTGAAGATGGAGCTTACACAGTTCCTGGCTGGAGAGTACAACTGTGAGGTCTTAAAATGCAGTCAAATCACCACAATGTATGCATTCTGTTTACAGGCTCAACAATTCCCATTTCTTTCAGAGCTCCATATTATATCTGGTACCTCTTCGGAAGCAAAGATATCAGGCAGCTTTTGCTTTCAAGACTGGGTGTTTCTCACCAGGTCTCCCAGATAACCATCACCGAGGAGAAGGTCTAGGTGACAGCAACAGTACGATGGTAATTCCATGAGATCCTGCTCTGATCTGAGACTGGTCAAAAGAAGGAACGCCCATGCAACCCCATCCCCTTGTAGGGTGTCAGACGCCGCCACTGTAAAAGACGCAAGTTGAGCTACATGATTTTTTTTTTCTTGTTGTTGTTGCTCCTTGCACAGCTATTGTATTATGAATCTCTGCATCCTTCCATATTAACGCTGCTGCCAGGTGGGATAATAAAAAACATCTTCCCCCTCTAGCCAGGGTAAGGGTCTAAAAATATTTCAAAAGCCAAGAGTCCCCAGAATCATACAAACATTTCAGCAGCCAAATGAGCAGAAAGTCTGTTTCTGTTGCTGTGTTTTTAAGTCAACAATTATGTATTAAATTACTCCCGTGCACACAGAACAACAAAGGCATTTTGGGTCCATTTGTACAGGTGAGAAAATGGGTCAGCTATGTAACACTGAACCCCAGGTGTGCACATGGCAGAAAAATTCTGTCATCTATTGCTTTCATGGAGGACTTCTGGGGCAGGCTCAGAGCCCCACGTAGTCACTTGCCAAGGCTTTAATAATAGAACAGCTACAAGGAAAACTTCCCTAACCCTTTGCTCTGTTGAGAAAGGACTTAAGAATAAAAAGCATTTGAATGTTTTAAAAGGAACTGTGAAACTTAGTAAATGAGAAAATTAGAGAAAGGTCATTATAATATGAATGAATACCCTTAAAAACAAACAAACTAACCCCAAACCTTACTGTTCTTTTTATCTTTCTCAAAAAAAAAAGAAGGGTCAAATGCGTACAGAAGCAAACTCTACTTGTTAGCCATGCTGAGCAAAGCTGGATTTGTTCGCTCGCAGGAATAAAAAGCACAACAGTGAATCTTGGAGGCATTATTTCTTAGCAAAATTAGCATAACCCAGCACATCAGACTATTAAAATTTAAAAAGGATTTCAAACTGTCCTCGTATCATCAGCAGAGTCATGTCACAGATTTTTTTTATTGGTTCGGCAAGCTAGGTGTAATTGTATCAATATTTTAATGCTTGATGCATATTGCCTGTGATACATTGCTTGCATAAATAAAAAGCACCAATATTCAATTGCCAATGAAATAATCACACACTCTAGATCTTTATTATATCATGCATTATTTAATTACAATAATCAGAGTCCTTTCGAAGGTAAAACAAGATTAAAAAGGTTTTGTTTTATTGAATCTATATATTTGATTTAAACTTTACATGTTAGCTTTACATTAAGAATTTATAAGGCATCAGTTCAAATGGTGCTATTATAAGAGTTTATTTCTTTTATAATTAGTACAGTACTCTTAAAGTACTCCGACTACGAGAGATAATATTTCAGTATTTTAATGAGCTTTTTAAGTGTAATTGATGTAACAATCATTGAATTACACATTTCTACCTGAAGAATAATGAAGGAAACATTTTAATGAGAAATTTAATCATTATTAGCAAATGATCTACTAAACTGCCATTTGCTGACATTTAAAAGCTTAATAGCACAAACCTGTATTTTCCTACATCTGCATCAACATCAATGGCGATTACTTTTCTGTTACTCTGATTTCCCAGGTTAACTTTCCACCGTCACTAATTTATTTATAAATTTGAGAGAACTTTCTTTAACCCACAGTTGTCAGACCCTTCCAGAAAGTGTGGGGCTTGACACTTAGAGGGATAATTTAAATAAATTAGCCCCTTTTCCAGCCTTCAGCAGTTTTCAGCATAAAAGGGCTCTTTCTTGTGAGTATTCATGCTTGCATCAGCTTGATTTTGATGAATGCCCTGCGAATTCCCTGATAGTACCTCAGACAGAGAGATCTTAAACCGATGTCAACAAGGGGTTTTAAAGCTCCCTCATTTCGAGAACACATCAGCATTTGGAGAGGGGTAGACCTAAGTAAGAGGAGCCTACTATGCAGCTTTGCCAACTTCTGGGGTTGGGTTTTACTGCTGAGTTTACAGAAATCTCTGTGCCGTGGGGAGAAAGATTTAGAATGGAGACGTCACAGTGGAGTCAGTAACCATGGGTTTAGGGGGGGGTCATAAAAAGAACCACAAGATATTACCAGGTAGGCAGGATTTCTGTAACCCACTGTAGGTTAGGAGAGTTAGAAAAAAAGCTCAGCCTTCCAACTGAAGTGTTGGAGAGTCTCAGGACCTTCCGATCTTGACCAGGCATCCATGTGCCTTGCTAGCTCTGTAAGGGCCAGTCATTTCCACGACTCCTCAGTGGAGTGCTGTTCCTCTTACTGTGTGATTTGTATGATGTGGACCGTCCATCCAGTGGACAGAAAGGGTTGAGGTAGACACACACTATTATGTATCCAGTGCAGCACAGTGAGGTCTGTCTTTCTTTCTTCTTTCTTTTTCTTTCTTTCTTTCTTTCTTTCTTTCTTTCTTTCTTTCTTTCTTTCTTTCTTTCTTTCTTTCTTTTCTTTCTTTCTTTCTTTTCTTTCTTTTTCTTTCTTTCTTTCTTTCTTTTTTCTTTCTTTCTTTCTTTCTTTCTTTCTTTCTTCTTTCTTTCTTTCTTTCTTTCTTTCTTTCTTTCTTTCTTCTTTCTTTCTTTCTTTCTTTCTTTCTTTCTTTCTTTCTTTTCTTTTCTTTCTTTCTTTCTGTCTTTCAAGTTTGAGCTCTGATTTGGAATCCTGACCATGACTGGGCCAGAGAGAGGGAGGAGAAAATGCCAGCATCTGACTCACACCAGTGTCCTGATGATCACTGAAGTCCCTTTCAGTCCAGGCATACTAGGTTTTGCCCAGCTACTAACTTTTTCCATCTCAGAATTCCCACAGCCCTTGATTTTTCTTTTTTTCTATCTCCTTAAGAAACTTGCTCTTTTTCACCTTGCATATGCTGTTATGGACTGAATATTTGTGTCTTTCCTCCGCACCATCCATCCCCCACAATTCATATGTTGATATCCTACCATTCAATGTGATTAAGTTAGGAGGTGGGCCTTTGGGGAGGCCATTAGGTCATAAGGATGGAGTCCTTAAAAATGAGATTAGTACCTCTACAGAGAAGGCCCCAGAGAGTTCCATAGCACTTTCTGCCTTGTGAGGATACAACACAAAGAAGGTAGTCCGCAACTCTCTCCAGAACATGACCATACTGGCACCTGACCTCAGATTTCTAGCCTCTGGAACTGTGAGAAATAAATTTCTTTTGTTTATAAGCTCCACAATCTATGATAATTTGTTACAGCAGCCCAAACTGACTAGAATAAATACCTGCTCTCAAAAAAGATCATTAGAATTTTAAAAAGAAAAAACTCATAATTTCTTATTTCCCTCATAACTGAGGGAGCTAGATTCTATGGTTGACTCTCCACAGCCAATAGCTTGGTGAAAGCTCCAGTCCTGGCAGGATGCGCTGGGCACCACACATGGTCATCCAACATTGGGTCTCTCTACTGTTTGTAAATTAGCAGGCAATAATAATGTTAGTAAATGGCCTAGAGAGGTTACAGCACTCAAGAAACTATGGATAGGACATCTTTCAAGTAAAGGGCAGAGCTGAGAAACAATATCCCAGCTTATTTTTTTTGTTTGGAGGGATCATGATGCAGCAAGTGATTGTCGATATTGTTTATTATAGAAGATGTCATTGCCAAAACTCCAAAAGACAAGACTGACATACTGTATTGGACTATAATTTTAAAGTTAATTCACAAATCAATTCTGAACCTGTGGTGAAAAACAAAATTACAAAGAACTATTAATAAAGCAGATCTTTTCTGAAAATTACAGTATGATTGTAAATCCTAAATACAGTTGCCTATAAAGGCAGCCCATGTCTAGAAAGGATATAGGATAGCACTGACATCTTTTTAATTAAGAATTTTTTACATTTTTTTTAAGATTTGGATATCACCTGTTCATAAGTATGTGTTTTTAGAGATAAAGGACTACTTTCACATTTTAATTCAGAAATAAATAAGCATATTTTTTCCAGATCTCTTATAACAGAGGGAAATAAAAATACAATATGGAAGAAAACAAACGAATGTCTGGCAGGAAATATGAAAAGTATTTGCAGAGAAACTGAGTCAGGATTAGTTATTAGAAGTTTTTACCGAAATAATATTAGGATGGTGTTATTTAGTTGTGGTGTCATATACTGAGGCACCCTGAAATATTCCCATATGAGCTACCTATTTTTTATTAACATACAATTTTTGTTTGTTTGTTTACAATCAAGTTATAGTAATATCAATCCAATGGAGCAATTTCAGTAAGCTAGTCTCAGGAAAAGAAAAGTACAATGTGTTCCAAAGTAGAAAGAAAGAGAGAGAGAGCATAGGGAGGGCAGAGGGAGGAAGTGTGGAAAGAAGGAGGGAGGAAGGAAGAGCAAGGGAGAAAAAGAAAGAGAGAAAGAAACTGTAATGCACAGCACTAAACCTATGCAAAAGAAAAATTGAGTGTTTCCTAGAATGTGGAAGGATTTTGCCTCCTGAGAGCAAAATGGCCAGGACAGTAAAGAGCTCTATTCATATAGCAACACGGTGGTAAAGGCCAACCACATGAATTGTATGATAGTTTTGGATGCAATTTAATTCCTTCAAGAGCGCCACGAAATATTGTAGTATTCAAAAGAGTGCCATTAATGAAAAAGGACATATAGATGCAAATTGGAGAAAATAAGAAAAATAATTACTTCAAATGAAAAGTACTTTTTGAATGAAAGCATCGGTATTCTTAGAAGTATTTAGTGACTCTCTTTACCCTAATCATCTCAGTTTTATCCATTGTATTGGAACCCCAAAGATTCTAACTCATCCAGTTAGCAAACCAGATATAAACAAATGCTACTTTTAAAAATGCATTTCCAAAGGATCCCTCCAAAGATTGGGGGAGCATGAGATGAAGGTCATAAAGGTTACCAATGCCCCCTCAGAGCAGCCTCATGTTGCTGCAACAAAGGTGGTCAGTGACAGTTCTCCCTCCCAACAGCTGCCAGGGCCTGATCCCAATACAGGAGATTGTACCAATTATGTGAAAGCTTATCAAAGAGGTCCGAAAGCATGTTCAATCAAATTTTCCCTTACTTTGCTATCATTTAAGGAATCTTTTTTCCCTCCAAAATATGAAAACCTTCTATGTAATCCCAAGTGAATATGAGTCCAGTTCAGGCTCTAGATCTACTTCATTGGTACATCTATTCCCAGCTTTGATAAAATATTTGAAATACATGCATGTACACCCACAGTGCATGTGCACATGTGCACACACACATGTTCTCTAGTGTCAATTGATTTGCTTGAGATACACATAACTAATTTTTTTTGAGGGGGTGCATTTACAAGAAAGAAGAATCACAACTCAGACTTTTCTCAGTTTTAGCTTAAATTTTCTTTTTCTCTTTATCTGAATTATTATTTCCTCTCCACCCCATCTCTGCCTTCTTATGGCCTTTTTTTTCCTTCAAGCCAGCCCAAATCCTTGGCTTTCCAAAGGACTTTGGTCATCCACAACTTGTAAGCAATCTCCCTTCTTTAGAAATACCATAGAACATGCAGTCTGTATAATTCATACCTATCACACACAGCACACTATTTATCGCCTTGTATCAATCATTATTTTAAAAAGCATAGATAATTTCTGTATCATTAGACTGTAAACTAAAGGGCAAGGCTATGCCATATATTGCAGCTATGAAGAGAAAGGGACCCACTGAATCTACTACTGTATGCCCTGAGTAATGCCTCAACCTTTTCTTATCTGTAGCTGGGAATAATAAAAGGATGTGTCTCATCAAGTTGTTCTGAGAATTGCATAAGATACTGTTTGAGGCACAGTGCCTTGCACACAGAAAAAGCTCAGCAAGAGTTAGTGGTCATTATTGCTGTTGTTAGTTACCATCTCTTTGCTTCTCGGTGCCATGCTCTGCACCTTGCATACCACATGTACTCAGTGGTAATATTTTTGATTGCCCGATGAGGGGGTATCTATGGTTTTGGCCATGCAATGTCTATTTCTCACTCATTCAATGGTTCCCTAATTTCTCTCTGCTATTCCTCACTCATTATGTCTGCCTACATACAGCCTTACCTCATACAGACTTCCTGTGGCCTAGTGTTAAGCCCATCATCACACCAGCCAGAGGAAGGTATGTGACACCAAGGGATTTCCTAATAACCAAACTTCATTTCAACTGTTCTCATCTAGAAGTCATTCTGGGAAGCCATTTAAGCATATAAAACAATCACAGTCCTTTTCTAGATTTGACAAAACCCCTGGTACTGAGAGAACACTCTACTGCCATCCCAGAAGCCCTCAACTCTGGGAAAGCACAGACAGCTCTAAGAACTTATCCAGTGGCCCTTCCATTTGTGGGCTGCACCATTTCACTGTTACTGGAAATTCACCGTCAGTTAAGCATTCCAAGAGGATGCCTAGTAATTGCTGTTTGAAGAGTAATATGAGTTGCATTTGAGTTTGGCACATGCAGGCATGTTTAAGAAATGGTGATACAAATTTCTTCCCAGTATATTTATTTACCTGAAGAATCAGGCTCTCCTGGGAAAGCAGAGATATTTGCACTAAGGCAGCAAACCACTTCAAAAGAGGGGCTCTTCTACCAAGATGAATGACTGAACCCCAGCACTTTGTGGTTACTTTATCCTACATGAGCTCCAGTCACATGGGTTTTTATTTTGTAGTTCTGTGAATAAGTAAATCTTGTTTTCCCCTATCTGTCCTCCATGGATTAGCTCCTATGTTACTTCTTTTGAGTCCTGGGGTGGGATGCCTACAACAGGAGGGGAGACAAGAACAAAGAATGCTCCTCAGAACCTCACTGAGTTACTCAGCAGTGGTAACAATAGTCTTTATCCTGAATGATACTCCCCTTGGCAAAGGGTATGGGGAATCCTGGCACAGGTATTGTTTAGCATTAGCTGTCACGGTAGGAGGGGTGCCTTTAAGAGGTGAGGCCACCCTGCATTGGTGCTTCCAGTGTATACAGTGGTACCTTAGACATCAGGCATGGGAAGGGTGGATGCCTTCATCAGGGGGCATGAGAGCTGCTATTCTTACAGGTGCCAGTGAATTGTCATCCTTTCAGCTGTGGCAGGAGACACATAATCATGGGAAACAGTAGTGGAGGGGAGGAAAATGAAGACATCTTACCCTAAGAGAAGTAGTGTAAGAAGCATGAAATAAGGTGCCCTGGAAATTCCCAGCACCAGCCTTGGGAGGAGGCTGGATATGATCATAAAGCATAGAGAAGAGGAATCCAGGAAAACAGTCTCTGATGATTGTTACTGTGATTCTGATCTTCCTCCGGACAGTCTAGGTCTGTGAGCCTAGAGTTACATAAGCTTGAAAAAGGGACATGCTTGGAAATATGGGGAGACATGGCTCTGCTTGGCCCCGAAGTGAAAATATTAATTTTGAATTTTTAAAAAAAGTGCTCTTTTTTTTTCTTTTTCAAAAAATGACATCTATTTCAATGTTAACAACCTAAAACCTTTCAAAACATGGTGTGAGGACTTAATGCTGTCTTTTGTAATTGCTGAAACTTTTATTGAAAATGTTTGGTCCTAAGCCCTGAAGATCAGTCATACAAAAGTGAGCGACACATTTAAAAGGCAAATGATCCTGTGAAATGTCAGGCCCAGGAACAATTTTGGAGCTGCAGTTGGTAAAAACTGACAAAAATAAGTACTGCATGTAAGCAGTAAAACTTCTCACCAAGTCCGCAAAACTTTATACATGATTTTTGTATGTATGTATGTATTTTTGGAGCCTCAGATTTAGCTGTTTGTCTCTCAGATCAAAGCCATGGGTCTGTTAAGAAAAACCTATGTCTATTTTTATGGCATGACTTTTGTTTACAGGAGCATAATATAGAAATAGTCTATATACAGGTTTGGTCCTAAATGCTATAGAGAGTAGTTGGGATTTGTGGGGCGTTAGTATTATCAGGACAGACTCCTTAGCAGCTTTTCTTGCACACCTCATTTCTGCCAGGGACTACCAATTGCTCATTCCTAGCAAACACACATAGGTCACTGGGGTTGAGAAAGCTTCTGGCCCATCAGTGTTCATAGTTCAAAACCGAAAACTCAGACTTTGGGTCCTAGATTTTTGTCCCCAACAAGAATGCTAACCTGTCATTGCTTCTGACCAAGATGGAGTAAAAGTGACCACATTTAACCTCTGCCTGAAAAAAACTAAACATAGCAGATAATACTAACGGTTTTCTAGATGCTAGAAATCAAGGAATGGGCAGCGATCCCTAAGCAATGGGAACAAATGAGATGAGCCCTACAATTACCATTAACAAAAGCTTTGACAGAGTTTCCAGACTGCCCTAGAGAGAGGGAGCACCATGCAAATTCCAGGTCCAGAAGATAGAGCTGGGTATGGGGAGACACAGGCAGCAAGAGCTCCCAAGAGAGTTCCAGACAAGAGAGGGCTGTCAGAGGAAGACTCTGGGAGATCTGCAGACAGGCTCTTGAGGATTTAGTAGAGTATTTACCAGCACGGGTCTGTGATGAAACTGAGACGGGGGAAGAAGCAACCAAAAGGATTAGAGAAAACAGACAGAGCTGGGAGAGGGCCTGCTCTCACCAACACTGAAAACCTTGTAATTCACAGACCATTGTGAAGAGTGCACAGAAGCTTCTTGCCTCACTACTGGGAAATAACCAGCCTTAGCCTGCTCTGGACTCATTTAAAGACCTTAAAAGTAAGACCTTTCAAATTTAAATTTCCAGGTAATTCAGTTGTGTCCCAGAACAAAAGGTACAAATGTTTATGGGAACACAAAAATAACCAGCACTCAACAGGGTGAAAGATTACCAGATATGCAAAGAATCAGGAAAATGTTACCTTAATGCACAATAAAATCAATAAACTAAAAAAAACTAACCAAAAATAACACAGATGTTAGTATCAGAAGACAAGGACATCAAGCAGTTATTCTGACTTTATTCTATATGTTCACAGAGTGAAGAAGAGACATAAAGGGTAAAAAGACCAAAGACTCCTATGGGTGAAACAAATATGGATGGGATTAACAGCATGTTAGTCATTGCAGAAGAAAAGATTAGTGAATTTGAAGACATGACAATAGAAACTACTCAAAATAAAAGAGAAAAAAACATTTAAAAGCATCAGTAAGCTGAGGGCCACCTTCAAGCTGCCTAGCATACATGTAATTGAAATCCTCTAAAGGAGAGAAGAGGGATGGGGCCAAAAAGGAAAGAAATAATGGATGAAATATTTCTAAATTTTCTATGAAAACTATAGAATACAAATCCCAGAATTTCAATGAATCCAAGTATAAGAAATACGAAGAAAACTAGTCCAAAGTACACCACAACCATACTTGTCAAAACCAATGATAAAAAGACAATATTAAAAGCGGCCAGAAGAAAAAGCCACATTCCATACAGGGGAACAAAGATGAGAATTCTTTTTTTTTTTTTTTTTTTTTAAAGAAGAGAATTCTATCAGATTTCTCTTCAGAAACAAAGTAAAGGAGAAACCAGTAGAGCAACGTCTTTAAAGTATTGAAAGGAAAACCGCCCCATAAACCCAGAATTCTATACCTAGGGAAAATACTTTTCAAAAATACAGGTGAAATAAATATTTTTTTTTCAGATGTAAAAAAGCTGAAAACTTCAGGACTAGCACTTTGACATTGTAAGAAATGTTAAAGAAAGCCAGCCCATTGGGAAAAAGGAAGAGAATACCAGATTAAAAAAAATAAAAAAGATTGTCTACAAAAAGAAAGGAAGGCACTGGACATGGCAACAAATGAGCAAATATGTAACAGAGTTTTCTTATTAATTAAATCTTTTTAAAAGATAACTGTCTCAACAAAAGTAATAGCCATGAGGTGTGTGTGGGTCCTATAACACTTGTATGTATAACACTTCCTCACAGGTATGACATCAATGGCATAAAGACTGAGCAAGGACTGTGAATCTTGTAAGATTCATATATTCTATAGGCAGTGGTATAGCAGCGCTTTATGTAGAATGTGATCCATTGAAAGACGTGTACCAGAAATCCTGAAGAAAGCACCCACACAAAAGAGTTAGAGCTATTAAGCCAGCAAAAGAGATAAAAATGAAACCATAAATAATACTTAACCTAGAGGAGAGCAAAAGAGGACGAAGAAGTAAACAAAGAACAGATGAGGCAAACAGAAACCAAACAGAAAGATGACAGACTTAACTCTAACCATACCAACGATCTCATTGACTGAAGATGGTTTGAACGCTCCAAGTAAAAGGCACAGATTGTCAAATTTAATTTAAAAAAAATTGTGGCCTATATGTCATTTACAAGAAACACAATTTAAATATAAAGAAACAAATACTTTAAAAGTAAAAGGATGGAAAGAGATATCCCATTCTAATGCTAATTAAAAGAAAGCTGGAGTGACTATATTAATATCAAACAAAGCAGATGCCAGGGTAAAGAATATATTAGCAAGGGTAAAGAATGTCATATCATAATGATAAAAGACTCAGTTCGTGAAGAGGACATAAAAATCCTAAATGTTCGTGCACCTAATAATAGAACTTCAAAATACATGAAGCAAAAACTGAGGATTCCTTAGAGAAATAGGCAAATACATAAGTATAATCTATGATTTCAATATCCCTTTCTCAATAATTGATAGAACAAGCAGACAGAAAATCAGTAAGGACATAGAGACCCTATAATAGTATCAACCAAATTGACCTAATTGAGATATATATGTATATACACTCCACCCTATAAACATCAGAATACACATTCTTCAAATACATACCAAGATAAACCATATTCTGGGCCATAAAACATGTCTCAACAAATGTAAAAGGATTCAAGTCTTGCAAAAATGTTTTCTAACCATGAGAAAATTAAACAGGAAATCAAAACAAAAAGATTTCTGAAAAGTTCCCTTATATTTGGAAATTTTAACACATTTCTAAATAAACCATAGATCGAAGTGGAGATCAAAAGAAAAACTAGAAAGTAATTTAAACTTACTAAAAATGAAAACACAAAGTACCATTAAATTGTGGACTCCAGTAAAGCAGTACTGGGTACCGGGGAAGGGTATCAATAACAAGAAATGTCTGTATTAGAAAAGAATAAAGGTTTTATTTATTTATTTACTTGTAAAAGATTTTACTTATTCATTCATGAGAGACACAGAGAGAGAGGCAGAGACACAGGCAGAGGGAGAAGCAGGCTCCATGCAGGGAGCCCAATGCGGGACTCGATCCTGGGACTCCAGGATCATGCCCTGGGCGGAAGGCAGGCACTAAACCGCTGAGCCACCAGGCATCCCAGAAGAAAGGTTTTAAATTAATAAACTCACCTTTCACTATGAGAAATAAAAACACCACCACACACACATAAAATAGAATAAATTAAACAAAATAAGCAAAAGAAAGGAAATAATAAATATCAGATAAGAAATCAATGAAATGGAAAACAGAAAAATAGGAGAGAAAATCAGTGAAATCAAAAGCACATCCTTTTTGAAAAACATAAAACTGCTAATCTTCCAGCCAGACTAACTTGTAAAAGAAGTCTGTAAAAGAGAGGGAGAGAAGACATAAATTGCCAATTTTAGGAAAGGGAGAGGTAACACCATTAAAACTTTCAGTATGTTAAAAGGATACAGGAATATTAAATCAATTTTATGTTAATAAATTCAACAACTTAGACATAACAGGAAAGTTCCTTAAAGAAACAAACTACCAGAACTCACCTAAGAAGAAAAAGATAATCTGAAGAACCCTATGTGTTTTTTTTTTAAAGTAACATTTTTAAGTTTAAAGCTTTCCTGCAAAGAAAACTCCGAGACGACTTCACTGTTGAAGTCTTCCAAACATGTGAGAAAATAATACCATTTTCGCACAAATTCATCTAAACATTGAAAAGGAGGAATCACTTCCCTTCTCATTTTATGAAGCCATCATCTCTGCAATAACAGAACCAAAAATAGATATTACAAGAAAGCTATGGATCAATATTCCTCATGAACATGATACAATTTTTTTAATTAGCAAATGGAATTTGCTGGAAAGATTTTGCTTGAGTAACAAAATACATCAAAGCTAGTAAGACCACACAGAGTAAGGCCTATGATCCTATCATGCTGTCAACTCCTCCAGTAAAATAGCATTTTATATAACTAAGTTTCTCATTTCCACAAAGTCAGAAAATCATTAATTCCCTTCATTCACTAAAGTGACTATGGTTTGGCTATTAAGGAGTGTTTAGAGCACAGATTCTGAAGTCAGACTGCCTGGGATTAAATTTCAGCTCCACCTCTTACTACCTTCATGACTTGGCAAACATTGCCTAGCTTCTCTGTGCGTTGATTTCAGCTGTCTTAACATGCACATGATGGTATCTCTTTCTTTTAGGGATGTTGTGCGAAAAAATGACTTAATCCTTATAAAATGTAGGGAGCCGTGGAATGAGGCAAGGGGAACACAGCAAGGCTCACCAAGTCTAGCCAGGAGCAGTGGTAGAAGTAAGAGTGACTGTGTCATATGACTAGCCACGAAAAACCCACATTGAACTGAGTTCCTAAGAACTGTACACTTGCTGTTACATCAGGAAGAAAGCGAGGGACAAACACTCCACTGTCAGGCATTGGTGTAAACACGCACTCAGCAGCCCAAAGGTTATTAGTATGTTCCAGAAAGTGTGATTAAGATAATGCGTGTTGAGTGTAGAATATAGTTTTGGGACACGTGGGCAAGGGGAAAAAGAGGAAGTGGTAAATGATACAGGAGTAAAAGCTGGAAATTGAGAGCAGATAAGGAGAAGCCTCGTGTGCCATGAGAAAGCAGTACATGTGATCCTGGTGAAGATAGAAAACCACTGAAGAATTTAATACGGGAGTGCCACAGCCAGATAAAATAGATTCAGGACAAGGAAGAAGTCAGGAAAACTTGCTAAGAAGCTGTATTCGTTTTCTTTTGCTGTTGGCAACAAATGACCACAAGTTTAGTGGGTTAGGACGACACAAATTCGTTACCTTTCAGTTCTTGTGTTGGGAAGTCTGGCGCCAGTCTCATTAGGCTGAAATCAAGGGGTTGGCAGGATTTCTTTCCTTCTGGAGGCTCTGGAGTGAATTCACTTCCTTGTCTTTTCCAGCTTCTAGAGGTTACCTGCTCTTCTTAGCTTGTGGTCCCTTCCTCCATCTTCAAAGGAGCAGTGGTGGGCTGCGTCCTCCTTCTCACAAACCACTCTGGTCTTTTATGCTCCCTCTTCTATTTTTAAAAACCCCCATGGTTAAACTGGTCTCATTCCTATAATCCAGGATGATCTACCTATTTTAAGGTTACCTGATTAGCAACCTTAATTCCCCCTTGCCATGTAATGTAGATAATCACACAGTCTAGAGACTGGGATATGGACACCTTTGGAGGGGGGGGGTACATTATTCTTCCTACTACACAAGCTATTACAAAATCTCAGGTAAGACATGATAAAGGGCCTGAATAAAGGTGGCGGTAATAGAAACAGACAGGAGGGAATATATTAAAGAGTACCTTTAGATGCGTAATTAAAGGAATGCACATATTCTTCTGGGTGGGTTTGGAGGACACAGAAGACATGGGAGAGAACAGGAAATTAAGGATGTCTCCTAGTTTACCAAGTTTAAACAATCTGGTGAAAGATTATGTCATTAATTATTGCCAATTTGGTTTCCAATGTGTGATTATAAAGTTCTCATAGAATATTAAGAGTGAGATACCCAAAAGGTTGCTGGAAAATGGGTCTATAATTCAGGAAAGCAGTAATACTGATGACCAAGATCTGAACACTGGCATGTAACATTTGAAGTCTGCACACTACCAAGCATCCTAAAGACATATACACACATAGTCACACTCAACATTCAGCAACTTTCATTAGTGCTAGCGGTTATTTAACATGACAAAGTTAAGATCTATCTTTAAAAAAAAATGTAAATGATCTATGTGTGCAACTGAGTCTTGGCAGGTAGCTCATAAGAGGAGCAATGTCTTACTAATATAATGGTGAACCCTTACAGAGGTGGCATTCCCAAGCCCCCCAAATGTGGAAGTGCTGGCAAGGATATGCTCTACCCAAAGAAGCAAAGGACTGTGACATTGGCTGCAGCCCATGACCATCCAGCCCCAGGTTCTCATGTTTTATCTCTCACAAGAGCATCTAGGAGATATTTCTCCCACTGGAAGCCATGTTTCTACTTAAGATTTGGGCATTTCCTCATTTTTGTGAGTGGCTTTGGCTATATATTGCTTTAAAAGGCAGTGCTGTATATGGCAAATCTCTGCACCTTCCCTTCAATCTTGCTGTGAACTTAAAACTGCTCTAAAAAAATTAAAGTATTTTTAAAAAGTTAATATTTGAGGCATGATTGCATCCCGCTTCAGGATATGGCTCCCAAGGCCCTGTGATTTTTAACATAAACAATTTATTTTATTCATTAAGAAAATACAGGTGGTACGATAATATTAATATACCAACAAATAACGGCGATCTTTTAGAATTCTGTCTTAGAGAAAATACCTGAAGTATTATACAGATATGTTAATTCATAGCAATGCAAATGGTGCACAGTACAAACCACGAGTAATAAAACATACTGTAACAAAAACTTAGAATTCCATATAAATGGCTAGGGGGTGGTTGGGAAGGCAGGGTGGAAGTGTCCATTTAAATATAGGACCTTGATTAATTTTCTCCTATAGTGGAATCATAATAACCAAAAATAAGCTCACTGATGTAGCCACAGTGACATATGAGTCGGAACGCGTGGCATGTACAAAGGTGAGTAATAAAAGTGAAGCAAACGAGCAAAAATATATCAAAAATGACTAAAATTATGTGTTTTCATTGTTAAGAAATGTAGTGAAGTTCTCATCTGGTGAATTCCAATTCAGCATTTCCTTGATATATCTTTTATAATTTTCACTCTAATTATAATGAAAATCATTTTTCAATGTAATTTTGTAATAAAAATGTTTCTTTATTTCTCATTACCTAAGAACATGATCCGGTACAGTTACTGAGCGGGCTTACAATATGCACACTGTATCTTCCCTTTCTTACCATTTAATCTCTTCATAGTCTACAGATGTCAAGAGGTTCAGATTAAGCTTGTTAAAGATCTGCTTCACTCGAACTCACTGATGATTATTTATTTAGCAGTTTTATGTAACCCTGTCATTGATAAGCACTCTATTAATTTGCCGAGGGACAAATCAACACTAGTTATTTTTCTACCGGCTATTAGACTCGGTGCTGCTGTTTGTTACAAACCACTTGCCAGTTAATTATAAATTATGGGTCCTCTTTGCCTATATTAATTGATATCTCCTCTGCCTTTGTAATACTAGACAAATAAATTGAAGGCAAGATTTATTAAGCTGTGTATGTCTTGTGTCTCTTGATTAGTATTCTTTACTTTTTTAACATTTATACTTGTTTATACAGATTTGACAGACCAATGCATTAGAGAAATGATCTTTGGGGTGTTTTGTAGTAAAGAAAGAAAAAAGATTTAATGGGCTTCCTACAAATTTATTTCAAATGACCCACCATTCATTGTATGCAATTCCTAATATGCCTTTTGACTTTGTGCTACAGACTAGTGATAGCAGCTTCCCAATTATGCAATAGCTAATATTCAAATAGTTTTAAGTCTATGCGTGTATTTGCTATTCCGTAAACAAATAAGAAGTGTATATAACTTAAAATCTACATCACTTTACACATGAAATATCCAATGACTCTTTCCTTCACTTTATTGACTATGTGCATTCTATTACACGTGCTTTTGCATACATGCGGAGCCCTTTTAAATTTTTCTCATTTAAACAATCTGTAGGTGTAATACATAGTGACAAAACAATAAACTATAGCCATTTTTAATTTTCAGAAGCATGAATTATGGATGGCACTTGCCACAGGACATGCACCTTTCCATTTGCAGCTCACAGAGGAGCCAGAGTCAGAATTTAGGCCAGGTAGGAAGAAAAAAAAAAAAAAACATTATACAAAAGAAAGTCTTAATTCGTTTGCTCCCTGGACAGTATCAAACATTGAAGAATTGCAAATTTAATGGGAAGGATTACCCCAGAGGGTCATTGGACTATATTCTGATTTCAAAGGGCTTCAGAACCTAGCTATCTGCCAAAAGATCTGGGTCTCTGAAATCCTAATTTTATATATAATTTTTCCTCTTAATTGACAATTTTGACCCAAGTTACATTTGCAATATCTTGAATTCCTAATAATTCCCCGTATGATATAAATCTAGCAAATGGACAGTTAGCCCACTGGGGTAGGTGGGTTGTTTTTCCATTAGTTCTCATGGGAAAGGAGAGATATATTGGTCAAGCAGATCTGCTCCTATTTTCAACTCACACATAATTGAATCCCTTCTCCAACATATTCATGTTTGAAGATTTAAAGACTCCCCAATTAGAATTTAGAGGAAGCCTTTAGAGTAAAATTAGCTAGCTCATTCAGAAAACATGCACTCTGCTAATGTGCTGTGAAACTGACCTTGAGCCACTTTTTAATAATGAGATTTCAAGAATCATCTTCTCCTACATACCATGCTACCTTTTGTTAGCTGTTTCTGGGCACACCTCCCAATGGATGTCATGAGTGATAGAATTTCCTGATAGCCTTGATTCATTTGATTATGCAGAAAATATGCTATTAATCATCCCTCAACAATTTATTATTTTGTCTGTATATCCTCCATGTTACCCTTCTTACCATTTACCATCTCACTGCTCAAAATCTCTGTCCCTCACAGTCAAACAAGATCTGAGAGAATTAGATTTAAGTTATTAGTTACAACTTGAAATTACTTTGATTAGCAGTGGATTGGGGTTGACACTAACCTCTCAAATAAATCATTTTTGATTATTCACATTTCACATACTCACATCATTTTTGAACCCAATTACATGGTTAATCCATTGTTTTCCGAACTACAGTGCACTTTCTTTTTTTTAATGCTTCATACTATTATACCCTAACCCAGTGGTTTTCAACTGGGGCAAATTGATTCCCCCGTGAACATTTGGCAATGTCTGGAGACACCTATGGGTGTCACATACGGGGGGGAAAGAAAGAGGCTGCTACTGGCATCTAGTGGGTAAAGAACAGAGACAATGCCAAACATCCTGCAATGCAAGAATAGCCTCCAAAACAAAGAATTACTGGTCCCAAGTGCCAACAGTGATGAAGCAAAGAAACCCAATTCTAAACCCTCAGGATAAGCTCTAACTTTCTTTCTTGAAGTGGCATTAATAAGTAGAGCAAGAGTTTTGGGGGGGAAAGTTCAGAAACTTAATATGACTACATTTTCTTATTCTAGGTGGTTCATAGAGGTTGCCTAATTTGCTCACTGATATGGAGGCAGACCTGAGGTGCTCAGATGACACTGGGTTTAAAATGTGCATACTTGGGAATGGAAATAAATCTTCTGTTAAGCTTGGTGTGTGTTACCTCATGGAAACATTATCAGAAATGCATTCAAGGAAAATACTCAATTCTATTCTATTCAACTCAAATATTGGATTAGAAGCTCTGAATTGGTCAGTGGGAGTGGAAGGAGCTAAGAGTTACATAGATTATTGAGGCAACTTGGTCATTGGGACAATATGTGGAAGAGGAAGCACAGGTGGATAAAAGGGCAGGAAGTGGATTTTAGTGCACCTGGGAAAATAGGAAGATTCACTAACCTGAGATATGAATGTTTTCATTCAACAATTATTTACTGACATCCGGTGGGTATAAAGTACCATATACTATAAACAGTTGTCTTCAAACCTTTATTTCTCCAACTGTTTTTAGCATATAATTAGGTAAAATGATATATATGTGTAAAATACGCAAATTCAAATGTTCAGCATCAGTAAAACATAATTTCTCATTTAAAACTATAAATCGATGTTATAATATTATCTAATGCTCTGGTATCAAATATGATCTGTATATAGCCTCAACATACACATCTCATTTTGGAGACGGCTGCACTAGGAGATACAAATTGAATTCTTTATACGTGTCCTACTAGATGATGATTTTCTTGAGGTTGATGATTATGTCTCTTTTCTTTTTCTTTGTGTTACTAGTGCTCACAACAAAACAGATTCAATCTCTGTTTTATTTAAAGAATAAATGGAGTTGGCCTGTAAAGAGCTGATCCAGTAGGACAGAATAAGTTGGGTACGCACATAATTATACATAAGGCAGAATTGTAATGTAGCAGTGACTAGGAAAAAAGCAGATTTGTCTCTTTCTCTGTATATAGATTTTTCTATGATCTACTTTGAAGTTTGGCTAGAGAACCCACACATTTTCCTTCTATTATTATCTATCTTCCTTAGGTGGTCCTTGGGTTACAACTACTTTTCCTCTTGTATAAAAAGGCTCAAGTAAGCTTTATACAGTTCAAGTAAGCTGATTCTATACTACACATAAATCTAATGTTGGACCCCCTGGATTCCTCAATTCCCCCAGGATTAAAAATAAACCATACCATTAGAAACCATATAAACCCACCTCCTTCGAAAATGATTTTAATTACTTAAGTTATGCAGGATTCTTCGTTTTCTTCTTTCTTAAACTAAACCATGCTTGACACTACCACAGAATACATTTATCATGCCAAAATTTCAGCCACCTTTTCAGTTCTTTGGAAAAACAGTGTGTATCCTTTGGCACTGTTTTGCTTGTTGGAGTTCATAAACAAGTAGACCAGGCTGGAAGGTGTGTATGATCACTCACTTTGGATGAGCAGGGAATTTTTTGCACAGTGATCAAATAGTCATTGACACCCAACTTCTGCAACAAAATAATTTTACTCACTTATCCATTGATTTAGTACTCAAGTGTGTTCATAATATGGAACCTCCATATTTAATATTAATATTCAAAGGAACCTGAATAACTCTTGAATAATTAGTTCTCTATTCAAGGAAAATAAGTTGGAGAAATAATCTTTTGCTAATAGAGACTTTAGCTTTCTCTTACCTTAGAGGACCAAATGTATTCTATGTCACATTCCCTCTTTCCCATATTTCCTTTACACTTCTGTGACATTCACTGAGCAACCACTATGTTCTTTAAGTTGAGATTCCATAGATTCTCAACCCTGAAGCAAAACATTGCTTTCGAAAGCTGCCTGAACCACAAGTATTATCCAGCCAATGGCCTTCAGAAAAAGTCTCTCCCTTTGTAGAATCTGCTGGGTATGATTATCGATGACGGAATTCTGAAATTGTAAGAAAAAAATTAGTTGAGCAAGATCTGTTTATTTACTTGCCAGACATTAAGGTGGATTGGATGCCTGGCACATAGTATATTACATATAATAACCCTCCAAAAGAGATACTATTATTATTTCCATCTTAAAGGTAAGCAAACTGAGGAACAAGAGATTAAATGCCTTGCCAATGAGCAGAATCTACATTTATTTAGAGGTAAATATAATACTAAATTCATTATTATATGAGAAACTGGTCCACTTAGAAGCCACTGTATGTGTGATGGGCCTTTAGAGTTTGATTGCAGAATTTTCTGAAAGGGGGTTGTTTGGGATGTAATTAACATGACAAATAAGGGAAAGACACAAGTTTAGCAAAAAAGCTCACTTTGAGTGGATAAATTTCTCTTTTTCCTTTTTTTAAATGAGAAAGCCTGGATAAAAGGCACATAAAATAACTGCTGACTGAGTGGAGCTCTTAAGCTAAGGACTTGTGCTGTGAAAATCCTACTTTGTCTAACAAACACTATCAAACAGGAACGAACCTTGAGAGGAGAATATTCATTTTTTTTTTCATTCCCTAAAAAAACAACAACAACAGCAACAACCACCACCCCAGCTCTGACTCCATGACCTGACAATGGCGAAAGCCACATGTGGTAGGAGGAGTATAGAAGCAGGGCTTCCATCATTCCTTGAATGGGTCTCGCTCCCAGCAGCTGACCCTAACTAGCAAAGCTGAATGGATGCATGAACATCGCTTACTAAGGCACCTTTGGGCGGTAGGTTCAAATGAGTGACCCAAATCCTCACACAGCAATCAATTCTGAACTCCTCTTACGGTGAAGACAGGGATTTCATGTAACAGTCTCTTGACACAAAACCAAAAAGAATGCATGACTATATATCAATTCCATCATTTTCCAATCATAGTCACATTCAAGAAAAAAATCAAACACAGTGACCAGTACCAATACCAATATGATTTGAAGGGAGTTGTTGTTGCTTCAACGGGCCTATAGTGCAGTGACAGAAACACCATGGGCTCTGGAATAGAACAGAACCTTCTTCAAATGGTAAATGCGATCTACTGGCTGTGTGAGATTGGGTAATCTTCCCTCTCTGAGCAACTGTTTTTCCTCTTGTAAAAGAAATGTAATTCTTATCTCTTGGGATCTGAGAAGATTAAATGAGGCAACAAGGTAGCACATTAATTTGCATAAAGTGAATGATTTTTAAAAAATGTGAATTTTATTATTACATTAGTCCAGATCCTCCAAGAAACAGATGCCAAGATGGGATTCAATGTATAAGAAATTTATTAGAGGAAATGCTTGTAAAGGAAATGGGGAGGGAGGCAGGAGAGTCTGGAAGAGCCTTCAGGCCATGATAAGAGTGACCCCAGATGAAGGAGAGAAGGAAGATTGAGTGGAAGAATCTTAATCTGTCATTCATTTATTTCTATGGAAGTTTGGAAAAGTCATCATGCAGTCCTTGAGCCAAATTTGCCCATAAAAGGATCCTGAATCTCCTAGGAATGGCCTGCTTCAATAACAATGCTGGGCTTCCTCATAGGCTAGACACCCCACATGGGAAGCACAGACTCACAGGGTGATGGATCGCCAACATACCAGCCAAGGCCCTGGGTCAGTTACGTTCTTTGCAGTCACAGAGACATGTTCTCAGGATCACCACAAGTATCATTCAATGCAGATCCTTGGGCAAACCATGTTATTGCTTTGGAAAAGGCAAAAGGAAACCAAAATACAGAACAAATAGGGTAGTAATACCTCAAGACATCTTTAAAGTTTTAAAAATGGGACTGAAGTCACAGGTATGCAAAAGGATGCCATTTGAAAATCTAGAATGATTCTTGCTGGGATTATAAACAAGTTATGAAAACAATGTTTAAAAACTGCTTTCAATCAATGCTTTCCTACTTAGAGCTGACTTTCATGAACAGCTAGATCCTAGATTTCCTTAAGTTTATTATTTTTCATTCTTTCCTTTTTCTGTCTTCTTTTTTTTCCTTCAGATTACATTAATAAGTGGTTTTTAGCTTCTTCCTGGTCTTGTGCCAATTTGAGACCTTGAGGAAAGCCAGTGATCTTCTCTAGCACTCCCAAAATGCACATACCTCTGTGTTAAAAAAGGTACAATTCCAGAGGGTTTGTGGCTCCTATAACACCCATCAGTGGCTGGTAGATGCAAGACTTAACAGCACTTAAATAGTACTTAAATTTATAAAGCTATTAACCCAAATGATTTTAAACTATCTTTTAATTATTGGACTACCTAGTTCTCTGGATTAAGATAATCCAACCAGTTATTCCTATGATGACAATCTCAATGCACACGAAGGCATTGTTTAACCAAGCTATACTGAACAGGAACACCCTGTGAGGATATACATTTAAACATATAAACAAAATGCTTGACTGGCTTTCTTATTCCTTTGTTTCTCCATGCAACGTGTCCACATTGGGTTGGTCCACGTGTTAGGTAAATTCAACTACATTTTAAGGTTGTTCACTTTAATATATTTTAATTTAATATTACACTACAATTCTAGGTTTGGCAGTGTAAGCATCTGTTACCACATATTTGGCTTTCTCTTCCTTAGTTAAATGTTTATTGGTGTAGACCTCCCTCCTCCTCTTGGTAGATGAACATGTTCCCTCTTGCTTTCCTGTAGCTCATCAGTGCTTCAGCCTTTCCAGAAGTAATTATAAATTAGATGGACAAAATGGGGGGAAAAGGGGGAAGACTAATGAAAACTCAGTCAGCACTCTGAATGCACTTAAGCCTGGATTCTCAGGCAGATGCTGTGTGAAAATACAACATTCGTCACGTAACTGGTGTTGGACCCACACAATACCTGTGTGCGAGGGGGTGAATTAATTATTTTGCAGGGAGCCAACTATTTTTCTAGCAGTGGATGCCTCCAATTACTCAGTCTCCAAAGGGCCTGCCCAGCCTTGCTGCCTTAACTCTTCATTTTCTTTCTTTTGGGGGTTAGAGCCAACACTTCAACCTGGCGTTTTTTTTTTTTTTTTTCAACTAAAGAACATGGTAAATGACAGAGGTCTGAAAGAATATATTTCCTCCAAAGCTGGTGACCAATTAGTTGCTTGCCACTGACTGTCATTTCACTGCTCTGAGTGCTGTGTTCTTGTAGCTTGGTGATAGACACACTGTTTATTTTCCACTTTACAGTCTTTGCCAATACTCCGAGTCCCACACAGCTGCCTTTAATGCTGCTCTTCTCGATAGCTTGTGACAGGGGAAAAGATAAAAGGTACGTGTGAGTGGCAAAATGGCAACCCTGAGCAAACTTATTGAGGGTGCAAAGTAAAGAGAATAGTTATTTTACTACCTCACCTTTTATTTTAATGCTTCCAAATGAAATCGTGGAAAACACCAAGTCCATGAGGTTAACGCTCAAAGACATAAGTAGTGTGGCTAAAGACTTTGTAGGGTTATTAAGCTGTTGACGATATGAGAATCCGACACATTCACCACTGGTTCTGTAATTGTCTTTCATCTAGGAGCAACTTCCCCTCTCCCCCCCACCCAACTTTTATGATTCATCATATTTATTTTTTGTTTCCTCAAGCAACATCTTTTATTAGTTGCACACCCACTGCAGAAATTTAATTTCTGCAAGAGAACAACAAAGCAGTTGATTATTATTATTGAGAATCTGGTACAACATCCAGTGAAATAAAATCTATAAGGCATTAAAATGACAGATTAGGCAAGAGCTGTATTCATTTACAAGTGTTAGAACATCATGCTAATGCCTCACAAGCACAACATAAAATGAAAATCAACTCTTTCATGCTGCTTTACGAACAACACTGCGAAGCGCCCAGGAACAGAAGCCAGCGTCTCTGTTAAAGAGGCACTGTCCTTTTGTAGTGTGCTCAAAGGTTCATCCTAGACAAAACACAAATAAAAACACTCCTCTCATATGCACAGCCAGAAGCACTCCATGGTTATCCTTCGGTCATCCCAAACTAAACACTGCTAATCCCGGTAAGATTTAAAGCATTCATATGCACCTCATTGTTTTTTAATGGAGAGTAACACTTCTCTTATTAGGCAACCTTCATTTTTTATATCCCACCTGGAAACCAAAGACACAGCCGAGAAAAGTGGCTCCTGGAATCAGCAATTCAGGGTTATTATTCCACACAAAAAAGCTCTGATAATTCATATGTTCTTTAATCACTCAGAGCCTATTAACTCTTATTTTAGACATAATATTTATGTTTTTATATCACTCTTATTTTAGACCAATATTTATGTCTTTATAGCTCGAGGCAGATAAGAAGCAAATTACATAAGGATGCTAGAGAATATTAGGCTAAAATTTCTAAAAACTAGAGTAGTTCTCCTGATAAGAGAAGAGACACGAAAAGATAATAAGCAGAATGTGGCAAATAATCTCTAAGGCCACCATACCCGAGGGGATCTTTACAAGAGAACAAAACAAATAAATTCTGTTGATAATATTGACACAAATCATCCAAAAACAACTCAATGAGTTTAATTTCTCTCTACTTCTTGACAGGGAAGGATGTAAAACATTTCATAGTCAAGTCCATCAAAATATTTAAATTCTAAAAAGATTAAGTGTTTAAGGAAGCTGAAATTCCACAAATGTAGAAGAATTTATTTTCTGTTAATACTGAATAAAAAATATGTGGCACATATATAGTATATACACGAATGTGTATATTTGAGAATAAACATATAATACACAATGCATTTATTAAAATATGACAGATAATGTACTATACTATATATTAATTACATGTGTAAACATACCTATGCTAGATACACAAATAACACAGTTTTCATAAATGAACTCTTTAGAGATTTATTTCAGATTGTTTTAGTAGTTAATTCTAAGAAAGTAACATCAATAACAAAGCTTCCTTTCCTTGAACCAGAGGTGTAAAATATTGAAAAGTCTGATTTCTTGGGTTCTATCATGGGTATCATTTAAAGAATGAGAATCATTAAGTTGACCCTGTTGAATATCTCCTCTTAGTACAGTAAGCAGCAAAAAAAAAAAAAAAAAATACAGTAAGCAGCAGTAACTAACACAGGAAAGGTTTCTCAAGCCCTTATCCACAAAATCTCAAGCACAATTTGCATATTATACACTTACCCTTCATTGCACCCATGAGATACTCTAAGGCTCATGTATCACAAACAACTCCTAGTAAACATGTGATATTTCTATCTCTTTTCCTCTGCTCATGTAAGCATATTGGAATATCAGTTCACGAGAATGGAAATCTGACTTGCAATAATTTATAAAAATGTGGAAAGATAAGTCATGGACAGACTTTATTATTTTTGCTACTAGTAACAAATTCCTCAAACTCCTCTTGACATAGCTTGGGCATCAAGTTGGCGAACAGCTGACTGGAAGGAGAAAGTGGCTGGTGGCAGGAGATCGTGTTTCAGTACTATGTGATCTTTCACCTCTAGGCACTGTAGGATCCCATAAAGGAGGGCCTGGAATAGAGTTCCGGGCTTAGACACCTCACAAGGTATTGTGAGAGCTAATTAGGGTCATAGAACATAGAAGGGTTCCATATAAAAGTAAAGCAGTATTAATGTCAAATAATGGACCATGATTTCCCAAAGTCCTCATATCAAATATCTTCCCTTCTGGCTCCCAGAACTACAACAAACTCCCCTCACTTTGAAGAAAAGAATAAAATAGAGAACGCCTTGCAACTGTACATAAGCATACTTGGAATTAATGATGCAATATACCCTATCTGATAAGGCAAAGAATGAACTGGCCAAGAATCATTAAATCATTGATTTTAGAGCCAGAATACACATCTGACAAACACAGGCTAAATAAAAAGGCTGGAAATGTGAAGGAACATCAACATGGAAGCTACATAGAGATCTCAGGCATATGGTTGCACATAAAGAAGCAGCCATCCCATGAGATGGATAGAAGAGAAAGAAAAGAAAAGAGGAAAAGGAAAAAAAGAGATAGAGAAAGAAAAGAGGAAAAGGAAAAAAAGAGATAGAGAAAGAAAAGAAGAGAAAAGAGAAAGGAAAGGAAAGGAAAAAAGAGAAAGGAAAGAAAAAAGAAAGGAAGGAAGAACGAACGAACAAATGAACGAGCACATATGAATTTGAGCTCTGGCCTTCTCCCCACTGACTGGCTGCTAATTTCTTGAACTTCACCCAGGCTGTGTGTCCAACAGACCACATGGTGATTGCTAAATTGCTCAATGACCACAAGCTACAACCATGGGGAAAATATTCATGAAAATTAACATCCCATTTAATACTTACCACATTTCCAGCCAACGCTTTGTGTACCAGAAAGTCCTCGAACTGGCTCCAAAACTTTTCAATTCCTGACAAATGCACTGGCCCCTCTCCAAGGAGCTGGGCAGCAATCTGTGCTTTATGCTGGTGCGTGGTGGCGGCAGCGCTGCTGGTGGGAGAGCCAGCGGGTGGAGGCGTTCTTCTCAAGGAAGAAAAATCTGAAGAGCAGTGGTCTTAGGGACTCACCGAGGTACCAAGAACTCTTGCTCTTCTTGGCATGGCAGGGGCAGGGTCTTAAATGCTTTCAACGTTTTTCAAAGTGGATTTTACAAAATGGATGGCATATAATAAAAGCTGGAACTTTGAAATAGTAACAAATAGCTGATTAATTTTCTCATTAATTCTTCTCATTAGAAAAGAAAATTCAGGTTTGTCTTTATAGTGTGAGGACATCCTTGGGAGCAAAGTTTCTAAAATATGAACGCTTATTATGAAGGGTTCTTTTAAAAAATGGCCACCTTAATAAAATTAGTCTTGTCTTCTAATGAGTTTATTCTATCCTCTTATTTATTGGCCTTTCCTACATTCCTTCTACCATACATACTTTCATCACAACTCTGTACCAATAGCTTCGAACATCTGTCCTTCCCCTATTAAAGTTACAATTGGTGTGACCCATACTTTAGCCACTACACGTCCACCTCTTCCTTCCATTCACACAGCTATGCTAAGAAACATAGTTATCTGCATTTGTCAAGTATTTTCAGAATTTCTTTGTACACATGTTCTCATGAGAAAATTGGTTTTCAGAAAAGGCTGAACACGTTCAAGATCTATTGAACTCAAGGCCTGATTTTCTTTAGGCTACATTATGTTCTCTAAAATATAAGGTTTGCATATTGGTTCTTTTCAGTGGCAGGACCACAAAACAGTGTATGGGCTGGCATCCTAGAGTCTTCACATCTTCTCTTGCACCTAGTCAGAGTTTGCATGTACAGTGTATTCACGGCACATATTTGATGACAATGATGATGTAACAGCCTATGCTGTAAGCCTACCTATGCAGGCTTAGTAGTGTATATATTTGGAAACAGAATAGTCTAAGCAGTGTTAAACGTGGAATAATCTAGCACCCTCCTTTCTCTTCAAAAAAGGAAATGCAGCATGACATCACTATAAGAAGACTCAGCGGGAAGCAAGAGAACTTTGTTTCACTGCTGCCTCTGGAATTAGCAATGTGACTAAGACTGCCCAAGCCATACCCTCCTAGGCATGGACCCTATAAAGAAGTACTGACACTAGATCATTTCCAAGGTCGCTTTCATCACCCAATTCCAAGCTTAAGATAATTTTTTCATCATCTTAAGAAACATCTCCAGAATGTGTAGGTACTCCATACCATTCAGGCCACTGGCCAAGAAAGTATTGTGGCTTTGTTGATGCAATACCAATGTTGGAAAACACCTAAATGTTGAATATTAAAAGCCTTTGGATGATTCACTCAGTTTTCCACTTCAACTTTTTTTTTTTTTTTTTTGGACTGTTGGTGTTTAGATTGGTTCTGAGAATGTCGCCAAGAGTTTCTCAGTCTCTTTTAGACTCTTGTACCTTCTTTTTTAGAGATATTAAGGGAAAAAAAAGGACGTTGAGTAGCCTCTGTGCAATCTCACCGTGAGTGCAAACCCAGCAGCAGGAGGTCCTCTGGGAACCTACAGGCAGCTGCTCCCCTTAAAATGTGGTTCTCCTAGCACCATGCACCAATGACTCACCAGGCTTCCTGCCAGCAGAGCACCATTTTTAAAGGAGGCACAGAAGAGAACCATGCTGTTCAGGTAAGTGTGCTTAAAATGTTCTGAGTGTGTAAGATTAGCAACAAAGAGAGTTCTGAATCATAGTTCAAACGTTATCCTTGAGAAGCACCGTAAAATTTACTCTAAACTCCCGCCACTGGTTGTTTTAGACATTATCCAAATGTTTGGTTTGATATGCTTTAGAAATATCAACTCATTTGGTGATCTCCAGGCTCTAACACATGATCTAAGAAATGTCCAGAGAAACAGTAGGGAAATAAATAAGCAATGGATTGTTATCAGATGTTCTGATGGAACTATTAAGTGAATTAAGAGGATGTCCCAGGAGTAAATAATGAAGTCAAAGATAAATTTAGCTCTGGTCAAGGAGAATGCTTGACGCTGTGGCACCTTCCTTTCCCTTAAATTGGCTTTAATGTACTCTACACTTTTTCCATTGGGGTCCACTGGTTCAGATTATATATGAAGGCCTGTGTAGAGAGGTATGTAGGTTAATAACTTGTACTCTGGAGACAAAAAGGCTCAAGTTCTAATCCTGTCTCCTAGTTCTATAACTCTGTGCAACTCATGAAACTCAGTGCTTCAGGGTTTTCACCTGTAAAATGGGTTAATTTCCATCACACGATGCTTGATAAAGCTTACATTATATAAGCTTTAGTAGACATGGTGACAAGCAGGTAGAAAATGCTTACTATGTGTCATTTAAATTATTAACACTATAGATAGGCTTCATCTTATACTTGCCTTTCAGATTAGCAAAGACCCTATGGATGGCATTATTTACAAATGGATGGAAAAAAATCCTCCTGTAAACATGGCAGATTTGGTTATGAATGGAAAGAAATAACTTAGATTCGTGTGTCTGGCATTTGTATGACATGGTACCCGAGAATAGAGAACAACAAGACAGAGGCCTAGTGCTTTGATTAAAAAACTAGCTTAGTCCCAAGAGGGAGTAATAATTTCAAGGATCCCCAAACCTGGTTTCTTTCTTTATTTTTTGTTTGAGTATAGATGACACGCAATATTACTTTATTTCAAGGTATGTAATACAGTGATTCAACAAATCTATATGTCATGCCATGCTCACCATGAGCGTAGCTACCATCTGCCACATAAGACGCTATTGTAATACCACTGACTACATTCCCTCTGCTGTGCCTTTTATTCCTATAACTTATTCATTCCATACTGGAAGCCTCTATCTCCCATTCCCCTTCTCCCATTTGACGCATCAACCCCCTTCCCTCCGGCAACCATCAGTGTGTGCTCTGTATTTATCAACCTGATTCTACTTTTTGTTTGTTTATTCATTTGTTTTTTTAGATTCCACATATAAACGAAATCATATCGTACCTGTCTTTCTTAACCTGACTTATTTCACTTAGCATAATACCCTCTACGTCCATCCCTGCTGTCACAAATGGTAAGATATTTTCCTTTTAAATGGCTGCATAATATTTGTGTGTCTGTGTGTACCATATCTTTGTCCATTCATCTATCAATGGACACTTGAGTCACTTCCATATCTTGGTTATTGTAAATAATGCTATAATAAACAAAAGAGTACATATAGCTTTTCAAATTCGTCAAATCTGTTTTCTTGAGTGTAGAAGCTATCAACCAGGTGTGTGGGGAGAGCAGAGAAAGGAGAGGACATGCTACTAGCTGAACTCTGGCATATGGTCAAATCCAGGTCAGACCAGTGGGCAAAACATGTCAAAACATGAGGAGCAAAATGTTACTTATAAAAATAATATGACTGGAAGGCCTTCTGCTTTCTAGGAAAGCTTCTAAAATCATCCCATTGGTAGATGGTTCTTTGTTTAACATAGACTTTAGTGAACCTTTTAGTTATGTGAAAGCAGGTGGCCATCGAAAGTGGGGAATGGGAAGAAGGGGTGCTCAGTTGCTCAGAAGAACTACCTTATAGGAATTTTTATCTTTCCTCTTGGGGCTGGGGGAACAAGAATGGAGGGGTTGAAAATCTAAGGGGAGAAGAGAAGCAGTGAAAGGATTATAGTAAGAAGACCAAGCCCCACTTCAATGGTCTAAGGCTGAGTCCTAGGGAAGACCATGTGGACATGCCTTGCAATGAGGATGTTTAAGGCCCTATAAGCAGAGAGAAATCACACAGTCAATTTAAAGTTGTTTTCTGTTCCATGCTGTAATCCCTCTTTACTATTGGAAACCATCAATAAATGCATATTATGTGCAGTAACTCATTTTTTGTGGTGCTTGAGGGAATGAAGACAGTGCTCGTAAGTGCAGCTGAGTGTTGTGGAGGGAGTTCAGAGAAAGCAAGGATTCAGAGTGCGAGGTGCCTGGGAGAGCACGCATTTCCCCCTCCCTTTCAGGTCTCCAGAGTGAAAGATGCCTGGGGGAACAGGGCATTTCCTGTTCCCTTTCAGGTCTCCCTTGGGATCATGGGAGTTGGAGCCACTTTGTTTTTATCTCAATGAAAAGAGTGAGATAGGAATGCTGGGAGACATTTGCGGATCTCCAAGTTGTCTGTTAGGATGAGGGCAGGAGGAAGTACACAGTTTACTGCGTAGGGTGTCTTGATGTCAGGATACATGGGATCAAGGATAAGAACCCTCAGAAAGGTTCAAGTCCTTAGGAAAGAATGCAGAGAGAGAGAGAGAGAAGAAAGAGAAAAGAAAGAGAGAAAAAAGAGAAAAGAAAAAACAAAATGATCCCCACGATTTCCAAAACAAGCCCAGGGCAGATACATAATAGACCTCAGTTTTAATATGAATGAGTATCTCAACCATTTCCTGATTGCAAATACATTCCTTTGCTGAACTTTTGGATCCCTCTAACATATTTTGAGAAATTGCCATGTCAAAAACAGAGTGGAGTAGTAGCAGAGTGGAGAGGGCATGGGCTTTTAGAGGTGGAGACCCGGATTTGCGTCCTAGCTCTGTCACTTGTTGGTTTGTGTAAACTTGGACTCTCTGGGCCTCAGTTTGCCTGTATGTAAAATGGGAACATAATCTCCATAATGCAGTAATGCAGGGTCCAGTTAGATCCAACATAAAGCATAATAAACAAAAGTTAATAAACATGATTTTTCCACAAATGCCATTCCAGCCTTCTCAGTGCACACTGACTTGTACTAGCTGCTGTAGAGATGATCGAAATAAGACATAATGCCCCATAATGCCTTCACTCAAGCTTGATCAAAACCCTAGGGTCTTAGAGGGATAAAATTCACCATATTCCTCCCCCTGTGTAGCAGCTTCTTTTTACTTTTCTTTGTTTTGGATTTCCTTTTTCTTTTCTTAAGTCCTTTACAATTTCAGCAAAAGCTAGCAAACAGCACCGTTTGCTATATAATTAAAAAAAATACGCAAAAATATTTATCATATCTATCATATAAAAAAAAGCTATGAACTTTCATCTGGAAAAATAAGCGAAGTACAAGGGGAATAAAGCAGTTAAGGGCACACAACATTTAAAAATAAAACTTCAGAAATGGCAGCGTAGGAGGGCTTTTTTAAAACGTCATTTTATTTAGTAATTCCTTGAGAAAATTAATGATCCCAACTAGTAGAAATGTTAGCACTTTTTTTTGACACTTCCCCATACACACTCGGAGAATGTGCGCTGTCAAAGCTGGATATTACAACAAGAACATGCTGTGAGAAATAATGCGCCAAATGTGCCTGCTGGAGAGAAGCACGGCCCCTCAGTGTCCTGGACTCAGGAACCATCTGATGGCCGCTCCGCACACGGGGATGAGGGGCCCCCAGCGCCCTGGAGCAGGGTGAGGGGCAGCGGGGAAGGAGTCGCACTTGCCACTTGTGGTACAATTACAGACGCGGGTGCTCATCAGCTCGGAAGAGGAGGAGAGTGAGCAAAGCGCCTGGTCTCGTTTCCCCTGGCTGACTGCCCCCAAATCACTCTTCCCAGCGTAGCAACAGCAGTTTATTAGAACCAGAGTGAGGGGCCAGAGGTTTTTAGGAAAAGGAGTTGCCGTGGCACAATGAGAATCCCGTTGGCCACAGATCCAGAGATCGGGCCACAGAGGAACTTGGCAAACGCTGGCTCTGCGGTGCTCTAAGAAAATGCCGGGACCCCTGAGCGCAGAAGCAAGGCCTGGAACGGCCCACGTAAGCACTGCGAGGCAACACGTATGTAACAGGCCACAAGGACTGCTGTTTCAGTAACCAGCAGAGCAACTATTATATTTCATGTGACTAATGGTGCCCGATTTTTGCCTGATGATTTTTGGAGAATTTTTATGTTAAAGTATAATAAGCTCAAGCAGGAGCCTTTCACTGAAACATGGCTCAGATGATGTTGTCAAACACCATTACTGCACTGATGTGCTCATTATCTCCACATGGCATACTAGGCATTAGGCTGGACCATATGAAATTGCCATTTCTCTAGATCTCATATGGCCAAATTCCATACGGCTCATTTCATATTTTTTTGGTTTGCAAATGTCCATCTCCCACCTTAGAACATAAGTTCTGTGAGATTAGTGATTTTGCTACGTTCGCTGCTGTGTCCCTGGAGATTAGAACAGTGTTGACACATAGTCGGAGCTCAAAAATATTGAATGAATGATTGAAAAAGTGCATTCTGGGGATAGCTAATGAAAATGTATTATGTGCCAGGCACTGTGCTAAGAATGAGACATATAATTATGAAAAAGACCATCTTAAAGAGCTTTGAGTCGTCTTGGGAGAAAGACATTGAAATCAGCAGTTACTAAATGGCAAGTAAATATGTGACAAAGGGGGATGCAGGATGCAAGCAGAGCATGGTGGGGAGCAGCCTGGATTTGGTTGGTAGGGGAGGAAGCAAAAGAGGGCTGAGGTTTGGGTTCCAAGTCGAAAATGGTATCTATGTTGACATCTGAAGAGTAAATAACAATTAAGCAGATGAAAAGAAAATTAGTAAAAGTTGTAAAACCTAGCTGGGTTTCTGATGTCAGACATGTTCACATACAGCTTCACCAATCACAGCAGAACAGGTAGTAGCCATCTACCCACGAAGGTGACTGACGATACCAAAGCAAGCCTTTTAATTGTTGCTCTGGGTAGATCATTTAGACCTCCAATCTCCACAAAAACAGGATAAACCAAAGGCCTGTGAGAGAGGCAAGATTAATTGGGGTAAATAGGCATAATAGTTGTTATCAACTCCTGGAGGGCCTTCCTGGGAAGAAGAATGTGGTTTTCTTTTGACTTCTCGTTTACCTTACACCTGCTTATAACAGGAACTAGTGTTTGACCTGCTGTGCATCTATTTGCTGTCTTTACATTTAATACATTTTCCCTGGCCTATTTCTCTTGTTCCAAACACTTCAGGGATATGGAGATTTTCAGGGCTCAATGATAAAATAATCATCGCTACTGAGAGCATTTGTTCTATCAAATGCATTAAACAGGTAGATGCCGTCTTTGAGTAGGAGGGGTGTTTACAGCTATCTGGGATCACACAGCTGACAAAGTTGAGAAGGATAAGGTAGGTGGAGTTCAGGCACCATCGCTGTAAAGAGAGCACAACCTTGCAGGTCCTAAGGTTGCACAAGGAGGGCTCTCTAGAATGTGAAACAGAAAAGAGAAAGTCTTGGAAGAATGAAACACTTTGCCACGCGCCCCCCCACCCCTCCCACCCCCCAATGCAGACTGTTTCTCCCCAGACTTCAGTTTTGGCTTGTCTCCCCTTCCCTCCCCTCTTCCAGACTGCCGGGGTTGGCCTGGGGGCGGGGGCGGTGGAGAACACATCATCTCTGGTTTCAAATCCCTAAACTATTTCTTCATCATGGCTCTCCCAGCCTGGCAAGGAAAAGAGCTACTGTCCTCACAACCTTGCACTGCTTCCAAGCCGGTCCTTCCCCAGGAATGGCATCCAACAGTATAAAAAGCAGCTTCTTCACAGAACAGCCTCAGCCCCGACTGAGCCTCTGGGAATGGAACGCTACAAATTGTGGTGCTTCTATTGTATGAGCAATTCAATGGGCATTTCATTTCCAGTCAAAATCCAAACTAGTTAAAGTCAGCCTGTACAAGCTGCCTTGCTGAGAAACAGCAGCTTGCATTAAAATTACAATTATATTGTTTTGCCATGACAGAAGCAAAGGTTAAAATCATATCTTGGCCGGACATTGTTTCTATAATATTGGCCCTCTGCAAAGCTGCCGTGCAGATGAGCCCAGAAATGATGTGAAATATTTCTAATACAAATTTTATTTTTATGTGAAACTATTCAAATGCTGCTGTACAACATGAACTACCTGAACCAAATCAAATCCTCAGGTCAATTCCTTCTTCCGAGTGCTCCTTAGATAACAAAGTCTTGTTCTGCGAATCTGTTCAATATATTAAAGTTGATTCACTCGGACAGTGTGTAAGATATAATACATTAATCTGGGCCATTTCAATTTCTGAGGCTGGGACTATAAAACTGGTGTGCTGCATATCTAATTTTTTTTGAATACCTGATTTATGCATTCCTCTGATGCCGAGTGTCGATGGTATGGCGGATGCGGCTGCTACATTAACAACGGGCTGCATCAGCACTCAAATCTTATCTTGTTAAATCAGACAAATGTAGCTCAATGAAAAGGAAGGAATAAATGCCTGGGATGGTTGAAAGGAGTGAATTTTAATCCTGTTTGTTAGGGGACTTTCATGGTTTGCACTGGATGCCTAAGGTGGGGGGCACCCCCTGAGACTTTGGGTTCCATGATTTATATTTATATGTGATATATATATATATATATATATATATATATATACATATATATATATAATGGACACAGAGCACACATATGAAAATATACACTTTATGCAAATTGGCACACACCCTTACAGCAGATACAGTGCTGCAAGATGCAGTCTCTATATTTTACAGATGCTGTAAAATCTCTATTAGATAGACAATTTGTAAAAATGGGTCCCTTTTTAATATTTCCATTACAAGTATAAAAACTGCTCCTTTGTGCATAATTCTCTATATTTTTTCATCAAAAAGAAGTTACCATGAAGGCTAAATACCAGGAGGATGGAATAGCTTATCACAATCATTATAAATATAATGTTTTCAGGAACTTTTGTGGCACACTGAATACCACTACCATGCTAGAGACAGACAATATTAATTCTCATTGAAGGGAAATGTCCCTGTGTTTGCACAATCAACACCTTTAGAAATTATCTTTGTACCATACAAGAAAAAAGTTTCATCCACGCATTTAGCACAAATGGCCGGGATATTTATAACAAATGAAATACACTTTAGAAATAAATTCTTGGGGAGGACCTGTACTACTAAACCCTAATCTAAATCTCCTTCTCTTAAAATGTCCATGTAGTTCAGCTTCAGAAAACAGAAGTCAATCAAGATCCTTTATTTACCCAAGAAAATATGTTTGGAAGCACAAGAGCACCACGGTACAATTGTAAAAATGCATTGCCCATTAAAATGCAAGCATCACAAAATAGAACAATTACGGAAGAGGCCAAGTTGGAGCTAGAATTATTTAATTGGCTCAAAGATGAACTTGCCTTCTCTGTGACACTTTGGGAACCTATTATTTAAACATAAATCAGTTGTGCTTTCATTGGCTTCTCCCCTTCCTTAGTGTTTAATTATAGAAGGTGTATGCATGGAAGGTGGGAGGGAGAGGAAATCTTGTAAACAATACATACATCTGTACCCCTCTCTTCCTTGCATGTGTTAGAATTCCAAGGTTTCGGTCCCCTGTCGACAACATTACTATCAGTTACGGTGGTCAGGGTTGTAATGTGCAAACATTAAGGCCGGCAGTCGATTAGTACCTATAACCAAATGGACGGGGGCAAAGCTTTCACACAGGTTTTAGAAATACAAAATACTATTGCTTAGGAGGGACCACGGAGAGCCTCTTGCCAAATCTAGTCATTTTGCAGATAAAGACATCAAGGCCAAGAACGAAGAAAGCCTTAGCCAAGTTCAAAGCCAGGACTAGACCCAAGTCATCTCATATTCAATCCATTGCTACTTGATTGCACCATACAGCCAAAGCTTTCCGCACCTCATGCAGCCCTCACCCCTCAACAATAGCCTCAAGCCAGAGCCCCTCCCTCTTACACAAATCAATATTCCCTAGACTTCTCATTAGCACTAAAATTTGGACTAGATGTTTCTGAAAATGTCATGAAATCTCAGTTCATGTGAGTCTTATCTTAATAGTAGTAAATTGTGAGTCATGTTTGGGCAAGATTTGGAGATTAAAAACTTGAAATTATTTAGCTCTAAATAGCATGAAATATCTTCATTATCCTCATTAAAGGACTCCAAACTCAGCTTTAATATGATACGGTGTAAACAGTTTCTTCAAAAGAATCAGTAGAAAGTTCAGTACCAGGTAATGTCAGTGGAATGGGGTGCAGAGGCATGGGTGACGGATCTGGGTTCAGAGAGAGTACAGCTGGAAGATGGGAATCACGGGGCCGGAGGTAACACAGGCCGCCGCTCCTGCAGAGTGTCCAACAACCTCTCATGTGCACTGAACACGTGAACAAATGTGTGTGTAGAACAAACGGGAAAGTGAATTTCAGGCTGGAGAACGAAACAGCCTCCAAGCTGGTTATTCAAGTTGTTTCACCAAAGGGCTCTGCCCAGATCCCCAAGTTGCTGAAAATGAAAAGAAGATGCCAGCTTTGCAGACCGACATGTCACGCAGCAAGGAAAGCACCGGACCCTGCAACAGCTGCACTCAGTGGACAGTTGGCGGCACAGTGGGGCGGTACCTTGGCTGTAGGAATAGTCTGGAGCCATGAGAGACCTCAGCCATTCCCCAAACACTGTCCTTCCCGAGAGAAGCTTCAGGTCCTAGAAATGGGCAGTGCTTGAAGAAAACGTGGATGGAGTAGAGGCGGAGTGGACACATCAACCGGGTCCTTCTGCCTACTGGAAGGACGAGGAGACCGGAAGCTTGAATTAAGGCTTCGTTTGTACACGTGCGATGCTGCAGATGTATTGAGAGCAAATAATGTGAGATCCAGGCCTCACTAGATTCTTGAATTTATGTCAAAGTAGCTCCATTACATATGTGTCCCGCAGGGTCAGACTACATTAGCTGGTTTCCTCATTCCTCATTCCATACGTGGTGAACTAAAGAGTCAATGAAGTGTACTTCAAAAATGTCTCCATAAAACACGTTTTTAGTGTCCACAGAACTTAGGTTCAGCTTAAGTGTGTATAAATGTGTGCACATTTGCACGTGTGTGCGCGCGTGCATGTGTGTGACAAGGAGGGGGGGAATAATACATGCAATGTCTCTAAGGTCACAGAACACTGACCTCATTGGCGGGGCTAATTTGATTGTGCGGGAACAATAGCGCTGCACTCCTCTGCCAGCGAAGTGCATGCTAATTATGCGATTTGCCCTTGATAAGACCTTGGTGGGTCATTCAGCAGTTGTGATCTGTCACTGACTTCTAATCATGTATTATCGTCTGGGTGAGTCAGAATGGGACCCTAAGCTTTCTGTCTTTACAGCAATGTGGCACTCTAATTACCTTATGCCAAGTGGATATGCAGCCACTGAATTAAGTGATCAGTGCGATTGCCTTCAAAATCTTCCCTTGCTCCTTTGTGTTGCTTCACGGCAATTTACATTTTAAGATGCCGCGAAGCTTTTGGTGTGACTGAAAATGCCACTCTAAAAAAATAATTATTTTATTTTTAATTCAAGGAGGATAATATTAAATTCAAGCCATACTAGCATCTTACCTTATTTCTGTGGCATAAAAACCAGACGCTACAATAAGGATCCTGTGAGCAAACTTGTTGAAAGCCATCATATTGGGAGCCTGGCTTTTGCTTTCCAAAAATAAACATAATAAAGGGGGGTGGGAGTGGTTTGGAGAGACTCTGGAGAGTAGAGGACTTTCCAAGCTCCTTAAGTTTTTACTGTATTCATAATTTGCACTTAATAAGCAGACCTTAACGTTAACCATTATTTTCTGCTTTTAAACAGTGCTTGGGGTCCACCGAAGGGATATATACACTACAGAAAAAAATTAAAACCCTGGGAATGAAATCTCACCACAAAATGTTCATTAACTAGGGTAACGATAAACTGACCTTCTAAGTATTTTAAGAGCAGTAACAAATACCTCACATATTGATTAACTTGTTCCATGACAGTGGGAGGGATCATGGTGATCCTAATTATGGTAATACAGCTTGCATTATTTTCTTGATACTTTAAAATGTTATGAGAAGTAGGATATAATTCTCTATTGTTGCATAGCAACTCTCAAAAACTACAAAGCAATCTGTTATGCTAAACCAGTTGTATCAACATCTGTATTTGCCTAGAGAATGATCTAATGCCTTTTGTAAAGAAAATGCACTGCGACGTTTATAAAATTTGATAAGATACACTGATGTGGATGATCCTTGAAAATATGAACTCTGAAGTGCTCCTTGAAAGTTGTCATAAAACAGACCAAAAAAAAAAAAAAAAAAAAAACCCAACCATCACCACAACAACATCATAGAGCAAAAGTTACTGTGCTACTAACAGGAAACAGAAAAGGATTTTCAAAGCATTTCTGCCTTGTGTGTCAACATTGCTGCAGAATTCTTTTATAGTAACTGAAAAATCAAAACCAAAGAGGACAATTGAGAGAAAAATTGCAAGCCTTATTTTCCTTGAATCACATGATGTGGAAGGAACATTATTTGTTGAATCCTTGGTTTGTTTGGGTGGGAGAAGGGAGAGGGAGAGGGGGCGCGAGATGGTGAAAGAAATGGGGTGGAGGGAGAAGGAGGGGGATTGAGAGAGCCCAGAGGGAGGGAGGGAGGGAGGGAGGGAGGGAAGAAAGAGAAGAAGAGTCGAGAAAGAGAGAAACCTAGACTCAGAATATTCTGCATTCCCTGGGTGGCAAAACAAAAGAGCCCAAGGAGGGGGAAAAAAAAAAAACTGTGGAAAGTTGACACAGTCAAGAATAATGGCTAAATCTATCAAGTTTGATCAGGTCTACTATAATGAAGTGAGGCTTCATATTCCAAGCAGGGACAATGAAGACAGGAGTCAGGCTCTAGAAATGCGCTGCTCACTTTGTGCTTGGAATATGCAGCAGCCAGCAGGGAGCCACCAGATAATTACACAGTATTTGTGCGGTTCCAGGAAGCTTCCTGCGCAGGTTGAATGCCCGTGCTATATTAAAAGGCAGCACAGTGAAATGTTTTTAATGAATATTTTTGTCAGAGAAAGAAAAGGCATTTGAATGATTGTGCGTGAGAGAGAGAGAGAGAGAGAGAGAGAGAGAGAGTGTGTGTGTGAGTGTGTGTTTACGCTTGCGCATGGGAAAACCAGAGGTGGAATATCACTGTCAAAATACAGGTACCTTTATTTATTTTTATTCCATTATTTACCGTCTCAAGCATCTGACGTTCTTTCAATAATATGTATCACAACATTCGGTTAATGTTATTTAGGGCTAATTGTATATATAATCCCTTAACTAATATTTGCTAATAATATCTTTCAATGAAATAGTGTATCAAACAGAAGCTTGAAACAACTTTAAAAAATTCCAGTAGTAAATGAAATGTTTAGACACATCGAATCAGGAAATCTAAAGAAGAAGTAACACAGATGTTGATACTTACTAGTCAGTAGCCTTTGGCAGTGATAGCTCTAAAACATAAGAATACATTATTCAGCTCTCTTTAATTCTCACCTAACAGATGTGAATAATCCACTGAATTTTAAACCCACACATCCTATTCACAATGCCCCTTTAAGTTCATTTTTCAGGGCAGGAAAGCCACATGCAGTAAGAGAATTCACTGTAAAAGATAGTGATTTTTTTTTTTATGTCTAGTCCCACTCAGCTAATGCCACATATATATCAATTTTTTAAAAAATGTATTTGATGAGAAAAATATATAATTTCCTTAAATACATTTTCAAGTGTTGGTACTGCATATGTAAAGGCAGTTTTTTTAAAAAGCTAAATGATACTCAACAGTTAGCAGTAAACATCACACAATAACTTCCCAAATTAAATAAATACTGCATTTCGAACTCTTTGGATAATAAAAGCATCTCAGAGATATTTTCCACTCAAATCAAAAGATTTTCAGATAATGTAATGACTTATGTACCAAGGTATTAATTTAGACCCCAAACCTCCACATTTTAAGAGAGGATATTGTATTTCACATTGGCTAAGTACCGATTGTGAACCATTATCACTTTTAACAAGTACATCCTGATGAGGTAACATGGACCTTTATTTGAAGGGAGAGTTCCTGCCACATCGCATGACACAGATGGTAGGGGTCAACAATTAAGAACAGTGAGAGTCACAGGATTTGTTGGTTGAAAGATGGGTCTGATGAGGCAATTTTCTCCTTTTTTTTTTCTCCCAAAGAGTAATTTCAAGTAGATTTCTCAGCCAAGAGGCCTGCCACTCCCTCTAGCAACTGACTAAAATTTAATAGCTCTTACCCTCAAAAAAAAAAAAAAAAAGCCCAAACCAAAACAAAAAACTACTGCATTCAACAAAAGTAGAGACTGGCCCTAGATTCTTGTAAGAGAAAGCAATATCCATTCCAAATTTTCAAGGATTCGTTTCAAGGTTCCTGTCATTGAAATGTTTCCTTTTGTATGCTGTATTATTAATAATTGCAAATACTTAAATGGAATCATTTAAATGAAAACTGGTTTCTTTTATCACAGTGTGTATGGGGGAAACTAACCCTTTTAATAAATAGATTCGAAATGAGTACACATAAAATACTGAAAAGGAAATTTCAGTAGGCATGTATGGCCATGTATATTTAAGGGGAAAGAGAGGTGATTACCTTGGCATGTTTAAGTCTGATTATCAATCTGTCCTCAAAGACTTTCAATTCTAAAGCATGAACAATGGCCAGTTAGGTTTCCTTTATTTGAATGATACCTGCTTACATATAACACTTTATTGTCATGCTATGGAGTAAAAACATAAATAATTCAAGATGCTTTTCAATCATCTTCTCTACTTTTAACTTTTAATAAATATATGTTGCTACTTTATTAAGCAGTTTATACTCATCATAAAATGCATAAAGCATATAGGTCAAAAAGGTCTGGCTATCTTTTTAGAAGTTTCTATAAACAAAAATTCATTTCAATATCATTTGACCAGAGAAACGGAAAACTTGGGAGAGTAGGGAACGGACTTTTTTCTCTTTGTTGGAATTGCTGGAAATAGACACAAAAGGATGGTGTTCAACCACAGGCAGAAACAAAGGTCTCAAGAGGTGTCATCCTTCCATTTTGGTCCTATCATAATTAGAAAACATTCTCCAATCTTGGACCAAAATAGAGAATAATAATCACCTTTAAGTTTTGTTCTATACCTTCTTCTCCTAGAGCTACAGTGAAAATGTATATTTATACATAGTGCAATTTTTTAAATGATTTCTTCTACAGGCCTTCCAATGTTAGGCTCCATCTTTGTTGTCAGTTGTCCAAAAGAATCTTCCTGAGTGGGGAATTGGGCACTAGCCTTTGATGGAAAGGGGCCAGGTGCAACACTCGTGCTGGCATGGGGGAAGGTATGGGGAGAGTCTGGAGGGAAGCGATCTTTGCGTAGGACGGCTGCAGTAACATTTCCAAAACTCATGGTGGCACTTTCATATGGCCTGCTCTGCTATGGCAGCCACCTAGAACTAAGCTACATTTGCCTACTTTTACATCATTTGCATCGAACCTGTGCATTCTGAAGTTTCAGATTTCAAAAGTCTCTTTTGTGAAATGAACAGTAAGGTTTTCATTAATTCCCTTAGCCTGGGTACAGTTGTAAAACACTAATCTGTAAAAATAGATGAAAAGCCAATAATCTTTCCCAAGTACCATATAAAACTACTATTCCTCCACCTTGGAAACCCACAGGTTGTTTCACCTTCACATCCACGAATGCTGGTGTAGTCATAAACAGTATCTTCATATGAAAGGAATGTTACCCCCAAGATTAAGTGGTCCTTGGAAATGCCAACGGCTGCTTTCCAGCCCCTTTGCGTGCAAAGAGCTTTGTGCCATAGAAAAAGGTTCCTCTCTACCTTCTAAGCTTCATTTTATTCAATCGGCTCTTTTTCACATTGTTATAGCCAGTGAATATAGCAAAGTTGGATTCAGAAGAGAACCTTAAGCATTATCATAACGCTTAGAAGAAATGGCTTCACACTGTATAATCTATCAAAGGTGTCAGATTTACAAAATGCAGATTTTCTGTCACATTTGGGCACTCTAAGCACTGTATCTTTTCACTAAGGTGCTGACTGCTGTTTTAATGAGGCCCTTTGGTGGCTGTAAAAAACTGAAAGAAGAGGATTAGAGGGGTTACCCTAGATATTGTCTATTTGTCTTACAAATTTCACACTAACTACCAATTACATCGCCATAAACCTTTTGGCTACTTCAAGCTGTATGCCATATAATACATAAAAAATACGCTATGTTAACCTCTCCTATATTATACGCATAACTACAGCCACTGATGCAAGTAACATATCTAATGAAGCCAATAATGAGGCTCTTTAAAAGTAGTCTTGTTATAGGAATAATATTAGAGCAGTTCAGTTAGAGGCTAAGGTCCATTATGGAATACTTTCTATATACTCTGGTCCCAGGTCTGGAAAGATGCTGACACACTAATTCAAGCTCAAGAAGGGCATTAATCTTGCAACCTTCTACTTGTCATGCTTAATGGGACATCCTGCCTAGGTGAAATGAACCTGATATATTCAGGTAAACATAATTTAATAGGAAAGATAAAAAGAAATAGACTTTTGGCATGACCCTAGGGAGATGAAAATATCTGCCATTTTATTCAAGAACCTGACTTACAAGAGGAATGTACATGGTGCTTGGTTGGTACAGGTTGTACATAGTAGGCATTCAAAAATAGGTATTGCATTAAAGAACACATTGAAAAAATCATGGTTAAAGTTTTGAGATGTCATTGTTGTTTCCCCACTCCCAATTTCCTGCAATCCATTTTGTTGGCGGGGAATGATAATGCCAGACAGGGAAGGCGACTGTGTTCATCGTGAGGAAGAAGACACATATTAATGTGGGGTTAAGCATCTGAGTGTGAAATCAAGATCTGCAACAATACAGCATGAGATTTAAAAAGCAGGCATGAATGTCAGTGAGTAACCGTGCATCCTCTTTCATTTGCAATCACTCTTAAGTCTAATGAGCTTCCAAAAATTGTGTCAGGGTTTCAGATAAGCTTATAAAAGGCAGCTGTTAGAGCAAGTAGAAGTCCATCCTGTCAAATCAAACATTACATCAGTGTCATACACACGTGTGTGTGGAGGCATGCATGCATGCACAGGCACATGCACACATACACACACAAAGTGCAGTGGGGCTCTAGCTCCCTCATTCCATGCCTGGTCTCCTACTGCTTTGAGAGAGACAAATCTAAAATGGCCCCAGAGAACACTGATTGGCCTTAACATTTAAAGCAGCCCAGTACCATAAAAAAAAAATGGAAATAGTTAATATTCTGGGTGATGAATCAATACTTTAAGTCACTGAATGGAGTTTGTCATTAGGAGATTTGCCAAGTTCTCTTTGATTCAAAGATAAAATGAGCAGGGCATTTTTGTCAAGGTTTAAAATTAGACAAGTAGGAACTATGACTCAAATATATCTAAAAACACCTGAAAACTGTTTCTCTCAATCCTTCTTCCAGCTACCTTCAGATAGGTTAAAATATAGTTAAATGGATTATTTGGATGATAATGTGGTTAAATCCACTGTTGTGAATTTGAATTTATCACACATTTCTGTAGTTAGCTAGGCAGGCACTTGTAAATCTACAGGGTTCATTTTTATGGAAAAATCAATGCATTTATCCCCCCTGAATAATATATGTTACTTGTGAAAATGAGTCCTTTACTTATAATTTATTTCTGACAGGGACAGAGAGAGACGTATACGGACACTCAACAAATGAGTTAAAATAAAAGGATGAAAACCCTTACCAATAAAAAATCTGTTTGGATAGTTCTGAGATGATAGGTCTTCCTCAGACTTCTACCTCAGTTGTTGGAATATCTGTAGTATGTCAAGTCATTTCTGCTATCACCAGTATTCATTTCCTAGATGGAAATGAGTGTCCTCAATTCCTCTAGACATGATTATCCAAGATGGTAGGAAAGCTGACCATGCCAGAGGAACCAATTTGACCTGTACTGATGATCAGAGTGATGTCAAAGAATAATAGCAACAGAAGATAAGTCACCCTTTTGGTGCAGTTGAGTAGACTGGGATATATGCAGAAAATCAGGCATGTGGAGCACCACAGCTTTCTATTCATATTGTTATTTTTGTCCAAATCTCTTAAGTGTCTCATCTGCAAAGTGTTGAGAAGAGTTACTTATTCATTAAGCACTCTGCATAATCTTTATAAGTAGCACCATGGAAACCAAAAGTACTGTACTACTTTGGTCTTCTCCCTGGTTGAACTCAAAGAAAGGAGCTCCTATTCCTTAGTGAATAAAGGAGAAAGAAACGAACATAAGAAAGGTGGTTATTATAAACATTTTCTTAATGATTATAGCCTTGGATTTGTACTTATCTATCTTTGGTCCTTAAACCAGAGTGGGGATTTATAAACTCAGTTTTGGAAGTAACTACAAGGCCCCTTCCAAATGTTCAAGACACACCTACTAACTCTCTCTGCTTACAGGCTGCCTGTAGACATCAATTTAGGAGTAGGACTTTTTCCTGGGGTTTTTGCTTTCCTTGTTCGTGATCTTGGACGCTAGGCCCTTATTCTTCCCCTTAGATGATACATAATTCTCTCTAGGTAGGTAAGGTGCAAAAGAAAGAAAATCTGCTAGTAGTGTACACTAGTGACATTTGGAATCTATGGGCCTGATTCCCAGAAATCCGAATTAAAACAAGATTTGGAAAAAGGAAAAAAAAATGTTGATGTTTCTAATCATTCTAATAAAGTTATCTACCTTCTGCTGGATCATTTTTTCTACCAGGAGCTGTACTCTATTCTATATGGAATAGACTACGCTAAGCTGGATAAAAAATGTCACCTTAGGCACCTGAATTAATAGTTCAGTTATGTACTCGGTTAAGTCTTTACTATAGATCAGCATAAGTGTGCTAGACAGACAATTCTTTAGAGCTAACATTTTAAAAAGGTGCCAAAGCCCCTTTGAGATCTGTGTGAATTATCCAGATTCAGGGAAAAAAAAGTTAAATATACAGTGCTTTTTTTACCCCCCTCCTTTTCTTAGTTGCACTGAATAGGTAAAATTGCAGCAAAGTTGGCAAGAATAAATACTTCCTCGGTTTTTCTAAAGCTGCAATTAATGATAATGAAGCTATACCTTATATGGCAAGAAATACAGTACAAATTGGATAAGTAAGAAAAATGATCAGCCATTGTGCGCCTCCGATATAGTACATCAAGGTATCGCCACTGTGAGGCTATCTTTATTTTAAACCATTAAACAAAACAATATAAATCTGCAGGCAGGTGTTTCTTGTTGCAGAAGTATTGAAAGTTGTAATGCAAACAATCTAATTTTAGCATCTATGTAGAGTGTGAAGTAAATTTACTGATCATTGATGCATTGAGCATGGGAAGAAATAGTCAGCAGGAGCTTTCAGCGAGATTATCCTATTAAAGCAGGAAGACTTCATGTGGTTGTTAAGGAAGTAGTCAAAAGCAGGTGATGGAAGTGGGGGTTTGACGACTCGTCAGTGGGCCCAGTGTACATGTTAAGTTGTTGTTTTCTGCTCAGCTAAGCAGCAGAGAATTGATATGTTAGCAATGAAGTGCAATGACAATTAAATTGTAACTGACCTACATGTTACCGTCATTACGCGTTCTCTTTTTTACTGCTTTCCCTCTTATTTAATCACACAGTATGGGGTTTTTATTAGGCTGTAATGTTAAAATCTTCATCCATTTAGCCATAAATGTGTGACTGGATATCTATCAGACTTCCTTGCACTATACAAACAAAGCCATTTTGCTGAATCACTGTTGACTTGTTTGTGGCCTAATTTAATGAGTGTAATAACTTACATTACTATCCAGTTAACATTTAGGAGCCCAGAAAAGACCTGCTAGCACGCAGTAAGCTACTGTATACATTCACTATTCATATCACTCCCCTTTGCAGTAAATTTTATACAATAATATGCACTGCTTACAACACAAGCTCAGCTTCCATCAGCCGAGGGTAGCATTCCGGGAAGTTCACTAAGCTTAGGCTGAAATGCTTCTTACACACAAGAATCAGTCAGTATGCTTTCCTTTTTCTGGATGCCACAGCAGTTGTACCTTAACCCCTTAAAAAAACAATAAACACAGGTTACAACCTGCAGACAATGATAGCTCAGTCCTCTTCCTATTTTCTTACTGATATTTTAAGCCTGTTCCCACCCCTCCCCACCCCCCTGTGAAAACTCAGGAATGAAAAATAGTTACTCAAGGAGAGAGAAAGAAAAATCACTGTTTGTAAAACAAAATAAAGTTACAGGATAAAATATAAAAGCAAGAAGGCAACAAATAAAATGGGTTGTCTCTATTTATATTTATGTGATTAAGCTGTCTGTGATCTTGAATTATGTACCATTTTATATTTCCCTATAAGAAAGCTTCCCATCTTCCCCCTCAACCCACACATATCTGTATGTTGTCTTGTTAAATGATTCCTTTACACAAACATACTGTAATTTATTTGTGTTTCCATTACATTAAAAATTTTTTAAAAAAATCTTTGTCACCTCATCTGCCTTAGCTATTTAACTAGCATCTGAAAATTCAGTGGATCAATTAAGTCACCAAAAAGTCTCATTATTTTCATACAAATGTTATGCATAGATGACAAAAGTAAAGCTCTTCACTCGCTTGAAATAACCATTACTGAAAAAGCAACATACACTCGCACACACATTTTTATGGACTTTACAATTTGTAAACAAGTATTTTCACATTGAGAGATTTGGAGCAGATGGACTTCGTTTTTTCTTTACCCTTTCAGAGCAATATCTCTGCATTGTTTGTGTCAAGATTTAAGTCTTTAATTACTATCTATTAGGGAATACCTCAGATTGACATTACAATCTTAGAAGTCTCTAATACTACAGGAAGAAAATCACAGATGGAAGACATACTTTTAAATTTTATTTCATTCTATGAAATAGACAAAAGCAACCTTCAGGCCTCTTTTCCCAGGGGACAATGCATCACTCTGGACAATTGGGAAATTACTTTGGTTTTAATAAATGATGGGCCAAGGAAAATTTTTGAGTATGCTAATTAGAGCTTCTACGTCTGGAGTTGTATCTTAACTATCAAAAGAAAAAGCATTTTATTGAAAAGTTTATTTGAAATAAGCTCCCAGGTCCTGGAAGTTAGGGCAGAAAAGCAACAAGAATATAATTTCCTTTTTCATATTGACCTCCTACTAAGTTTTAGGTGCTGGAAAAGCTTATTAAAATAAAGAACAGAATCTTTGTTCTCATAGGGCATATATTCTGGTGTGTGTGTTGGGGTGGGGGGAAGATGTGAACAAAATAACAAGTAAGTAGTATGTTAGAGGTTAATAAATAATGAGGAGATATAAAATAAAGTAGGAGAGGAGGAGAAGGAGTGCTATGTGGAAGGTGGATTTTATTTTGAGTGGTGATGATAGACAGAGAAGGTATATTTGAGCAAAAAACTTGGAGACAATTTAGATACTTAATGTATAATCTAAACATATATATACAATTAATGTGTAGCTTTATACACCCTGTGTTATATTAATAAAATAGTGTCATGATGAATTGGATTTCAACCAAAAAAGGTTTAGAGAGAGACTACAGAAAACATAGACCATAGGTGGTGTGGAGTCAGGCCACCTGGAAGACTGGCCCTTCCATCCCCTTGCAACTTCCTCATTTTGAATCCATAATCCATTATTTGTCCCTGAAGTAAACCTGTCACCTCAGTGATCTGGAGTGATAGCAATTCCAAGCCAATATATTTCTGTGTTATCCTGACTCTGCTACTATGTAACATATGGATAATCATGACCACTTTTTGGCACTTGCTTCTAATCCAGGCACTAACCATTAAATACCCTTGTGAAGTAGGTATGGTTTGGCACAATTCAAAGCTAAGTAAAGTGGAGTTCCGAGAAAGTAACCAACATGGCAATATTCAGCTGATTACTGAGTAGAAGAGTGAATCCTCTGACCCCTGTACCACAGCTCTTTCCATTCTGGTGAGGACAAAATACAAGTCGTAATAAAAACCGGGCAAAACAATGTACGGTGTCAATCAAGAATATCAAATGCATGGGAAGGTTAATGACAACTTAAAGAAGAGGTTGAAAGCACCATTAAATACGACATTAATGCTACCATTTATGCAAATTATGCAAACAATTGTTACAGTGGTGCTCCTTGATCTAAAATGTGGAGACTAAATCAAACTTTTGATGAGAACTGCCAATTTATTGATGCTTCCTTCTTTCCTGAGGGTGGCTTCTGCTAACCCATATGGCACTTTTGTATGGGTAGAAAAATGGATCCTTTCCTCCAGATGGAGACAGCTCAATGTTGGGACTAGGCAAGTAGACTGCTAGTGAGATTTTTGTCCTCATTGGGTGTCGTTGTGCATGCACGACCGGCACCAGCAATTCTTGGCCGCCCTACTTTCTAAACTTAAACAGTGGCAACCTAGCTAGTGAAAGAAGTTAGAGAAGCTCCATCTTTATTTGAAGTGGTCATTTTCTTCATGCTCTTGTGTGACTCCATCTTACCACATCACCTTTCTTGACTGACATTTTTAAAAATTCATGGTTAATTCAAGGGTTATTACTGGGGATTTTAATGAAAATCTGTAAGAAGAAAGAAATTAATTTTGGTAACTAGACAATCTTGGATGAGCATGTCTGAAGCTGCTGAGCACTTCCTATTCACCTTCTTTTCATTCATTTTTTTTCCAATCTCTGGAAATGAGCTACTTCAAGCAACAACTTAGTATAAAACATACGTTGTTTTTGAGCCAAAAAAAAAAAAAAGGGGGGTTCAAAGCCCATGTCTGCCATTTACAAACTGCATGATTTTGGCTAAATTCTTTCATCTTTCTATGTGAATTTGTTTTCTTATTGGCTTAAGAGAAATGGGATAATAGCTCTACTTTTCAAGATTTTTTTAGGAAAATTAAATATTTACCTAGACTTGATTCTCCCTTCACTCTGCTACCTAGTATCTATAGGAAAAGACCCATGTTCCTTGCTCCAAGGTCCTCCTTAATGTCACTGCAGTTCTATCTTTACAACATCATCTTCAGTCACCACCATCTTCCATCCCTCTATACTGACACACTCCATTTCTTTCTTTTTTTAATATTTATTTATTTTAGAGAAAGAGAGAGGGGGAGTGCAAGCTGGGGGAGGGGAGAGGCAGAGGGAGGAAATCTCAAGCAGACTCCCTGCTGAGCGCAGAGCCTGACATGAGGTTCTATCTCATGACCCTGAGATCATAACTTGAGCCGAAATCAAGAGTCAGACACTCAACCAACTGAGCCACCCAGGTGCCCCTGACATACTCCACTTCCATACTATACTTTATTCTTTCATAACACCAAAATGATTTGAATTCCCACAAACACACCATACTATTTCATGCCTCCACACCTTCTTTACTATTCCTACTGCTTGGAATAGCCATATTTCCCCACAGTCTCTTTGGAAAATCCCTATTCATCTATAAACTCCTGACTTGGTTTTTACAAAATTAAATGAAAGAATACACGCTAGTTGCTCAGTTCAGTGACTAGAACATAGGGAGAACTCAGTAAATGTCAGCTTCCTCTTTCCACGAAAACTCCTTCCATACAATTAAATATGCGTCCTACTCTGTGTAACTGTACCATATGTAGTCTTTTCATACATCCCACTTTATGGAAGACCAGCAATATTGATGGCATAGTGAAGAAAGCATTGGATTGGTATCATTCTGTCTCAATTCTGATCCCAGCTCTGCCATTTTACTAACTCTGCCACTTTAAACAGATCATTTAAGCTCCATGGCCTGAACATCAGGGATAACATTATTTACTTTTCTTGATGGTTGTAAGAACTAGAATTAATGACTTCATGGTACATGGCCAACGAAAATCAGTTACTACTAGTGTATTATACAAATCAGCTACTATTACTATTACTCTACAGTGACACCCTTCCACATCACTCTGCATGGAGTCTAAAAAATTTAACCTTAAAAAACAAGTTATTATGCAGTTAATTTTTGAGTATAGGTGAGTTTAAAGACAATAATGAAATGTAATATTCAATCATGTTATATATGAATTTGTTTTGTTGCAGAGTGCATTACTATGGGATTATTTTCATCCTAACTGTGTATTTTCTTTCATGCCTACCTTATTTACTAAACTACTAGTTCCTTCTTCCACATAGTCCAGGATTCAGATTAAGAGTTGGACTGCTTGGGGATCCCTGGGTGGCGCAGCGGTTTGGCGCCTGCCTTTGGCCCAGGGCGCGATCCTGGAGACCCGGGATCGAATCCCACGTCGGGCTCCCGGTGCATGGAGCCTGCTTCTCCCTCTGCCTGTGTCTCTGCCTCTCTCTCTCTCTCTGTGTGACTATCATAAATAAATTTAAAAAAAATAAAAAAAAAAAGTTGGACTGCTTGGGTGCTAATCCAAGCTATTACCTAATTTTATGACTCTGGGAATACTACTTAAACTCCCTAAATCTTGGTTTCCTCCTCCTAAACTGAGGGTGAGAATGATGATGATGATGATGATGATGATGATGATGATGATACCTATGTTATGGAAGATTGTGAAGAGTAAGATGGTGAGGGCTGATGGATGTACAGAGTCTGGCACTTACTAAGTGCTCATTAGAGGCCAGCCATGATCATTATCATCTTGTTCTTACCACCACTATGATCATTCTTATCATTGACCACAGCTTATCATTGACCTACAGAAGAACCTGTTCATGTATGAGGCGTTCAGTAAATCTTAGTTTAAAATTACATCAAATCCTCTTAAATTTAGAAGTCATCATTGAGGAGAGTCAGTCCCCTTGCAGGCATCTCCAGATGGCTGAGTGTGAAAGGATCACTCTCTAATTGGCCTGAATTCCCCAAAGTCAGCCATTCTCTCAGCACCATACTGAGGGCCTGAGGCCCTCTCACCCAACTACCTCTCCATCCTCCACCTCCTTCCACCAGAACTGGCCAGCCTCGGGGCAGTTGGCTTCTGTCTGCCTCTCCCACCAGCCACTGCCAAGGATGCTAGCCAGTCCTTTATTGGAGCCAGGTGGAGCTGGCAAAGCCAGCTGTTGTCCGCCTTGTGTTGCCTGGACTTGTGGATGCCAATCTTCTTCCTCCCTGGCTCAGGATAAATCTCTGGCATCTTTGCTCTTTTCTGCAAACCCCAGGCATAGGGTCCCAATACTCGAGATTTTCCTTGTGGGAATGGTGCCGTTATGAATGTGCTAATCCTATCATTCGTTTACCTACATTCACTTGTTTGTTTTACTGAGAGTAGATCAATGTAAATGAGACATGGCATACTTTGCCCTCCAGAACTCAAAGAAAATAAATATGCAGATTCTATAAAAAGAGGAGGGGGACACCCAAAATACCTAACAAGCAGCTTCTGAATCTAGGTGCCTTACACCGAATCCTCCAACTCTGGGCATCTCTTCTAGGAAGTTTCCATTTGTAATTATGCTGAGCCACAAGCTGATTGATCTCTCTTTAGAGGGGAAGTGGAAAAACAGAACTTAAGTGTTTTCAGCATTCAGCTCTCCTAACTGCTACAGCCACGGCAGGCTTATCTGGTGGGAGCTAGCAGGAAGCCTATAACCGCTTCATCCTCACTCCCCAAACGCTGGCAACAATTAAATGAATTCTTAAGAAGAGAATCAAAAAAGCAGGAGGCAAAATGAATGGCTTATCCAAGTGCTGAGGAAGGAGAGGCTGTGTATTCAAGATGGAAAGAATATAAATACACACACACACATGCATATTATGTTACATATCTATAAAAATGTGAAATGTTATTTATTTTGAGAATACCCAGTCATTTCCATCTGTAGTAAGAATCCATAATAACATTCTCTGTTTATATAACTCTTTTCACCTCAAGAGATCCCGAATGCATTTCAGACAGCTCTATATACAAACAGAGGCCAGGAGCTCCGCCATCTCTGGAACTGGCAGTGGGAGCCAGGCAGAAAACGTGTGTGTGGCTGTATGTATCTTGGCGACCGCTGATGGAAGAGGGGCAAGTTGGTCAAGGACAGTGGGGCAACCCCACATTCTTAGGACAGTGTCAGAGGGGCCTTCAAAGTCTGGGTGACACCTCAAATTTTGATAGCTAATTAAGAAAAAAAATCTGAAGAGAACTCCATTTATTTACTTTGGAAGGATGAAGGATGATGTGGGGCAGAGCAAGGTTAGTGAAGCAGTGACTCCAGGGAGTAGAAATAAATCTGAGGCATAGATCACAAAGTCTTCCCCTCTAGCTTATATATTCTTATTACACCGAATACACTTAAGATGGGAGCACATATAAAAGGGTAATATCTGTTGATTCATTTATACCCCAGTTTTCTGTTTTCCAGAAAGGACTGACTGGATTACTCGAAACCCTCTTTCTTTTTCCTTTATCAGTTCAGTCCACAACATAGCTGGTCTGCTTCAAAATAATTCTCATTTTTAAAAAAATGAGAAATAAGAAGGCAGCAATAATTTATAGGCATTCCCACCTCAGAAACCAAACTTTGGCAGAAAAGACTATTTCTATATGGCCATAAGAATGGATTCCCTGAATCATAAAAGCAACATACGAGAAACTTCCAAGTATCTAGAAAATAAACTGGAAAATGGCTAGTTAAAGAAAATATGACTGACCAAATGTTCAGTTATCAGGATTGTAGTCAGGATCCTTAAAACATGCTTGTCTGATTAAAAAACTTATTCTTGGGGACAGAAGTGGGAGATGGGATAAAGTGACACATCCTACTATGAAGAAAGTAGAGATTCTGGTGTAGAAGTGGCCTCCTATCAGCTCTTGAAAACCTCCCTTTCCCACAGCACTCTTGGACTCTTAGCACCTTGGTGTCATGGTCCTCCCCATTGAGATACACCATACTAGAAAAGTCCAATGTCCAAGCTCAGCCCAATACAATATAGCCCTTAAATAAAATATAGTTCTTCTACCCCAGACATTAGCTTTCCAGGTCCTATGATCTCAGGAACTTCCCACATAAACTCAGCAAAAAAATGAGGAAGGGATGCAGGGATACTGAATTCCATTTGAATTCCATTTGGGGCTTCCATTTGAAGCAAGGAGAGCAGTGAAGATAACCTGGTACAAGAAACAAGCCTCACTATTACTCTTTGGGGGTTGCATCCTGTAAAGGGCTGTGGAGGGAGAGATGGCAGGGGTGGAAGGACACCTGGGGCCACTCAAAACATTTCTGGGAAAGTTGTCCCTTCCTAAAAAGTATACTTCTACTTGGCCATGCAGCCTGGAAGAACAGTAATAAAAACAACTGAGCACATTCAGAGCAGCCCACTTTAAAGGGATATTCTCATATTGAATCTGACTCGCACATTATCTCAATGAAGTCGGATTTACAAACCAGGAAAGTAAGGCTTAGACAAGCCAAATGGCTTAATTACCCTCAGAGCTGGAGCTAGAAACTCCTTACTGCAGAATTCCAGGTTCTTTCTATTGCCCCTTGCCCAAGGTTCTAATCAGTAGGTGGCACATCTGTGATGAGCCAGTGTTTTACTTTGACCTTTAGAACCCACGGCCTTCCTCTCTCCATTAGGGCTAGGGAGACATGAGAGGCTGTCAGGTTTATAGGGAAAAGCAACAGGGATTTTATTTCTTCCTTGTAGTTCCCATTTAGTTGTTCCTTGTCACTCTTTATACCATCCAAACACACATTTAGGCAGAAACAGAAAAGGAGACGCTAACTTTGACAAGAAGATGTATGTATGTATTATTAATTATTTGATAATCAATTCTGATTATCAAAAATGTTTAAAAATTGTTACAAAGAGTCCCCAAATGGAACAGACAGTCCTTAATTGGTAGGACCAGGAAATCAAAGGCTATGCAGCTCAAGCCATAAAAATGTCAGAGTACTAGAACCAGAGACTATTTCCTGAATTTTGGAGGATGTCGTTCAGAACCAAAAAGAAAATATGTACCTGTTTATACACTAGTCAATAAACTGACTTGAAGCTCATTCCCCCAAGTAAGTCTAGGCTTACAGATAAAAGTGAAATATTCCAGCAAATACAAGGAGAATTTGGCTACATTCAAGCATGGCATGAACTCAGTAGAAGGTCTGAAGAACACCATACTTTTTCCCAGCCTTGGATGGCAACTGTGCTCTCCAAGACATGTTTCTTACTGCCCCTATCAGGAAAAAAAAAAAAACAAACTCATGACTATAGAACAGATAAAACAGCAAACAGGCTCGATGTGACAATATCTTAAATAAGGAATGGGTCACATTGCCCTTTTCCTGGTCTCGAGGCAGATTTCACTCTGTTCTGGAGTGTTCTGCAGCTGCTGGCAGAGTTGACCTTAGGAATAATTATTTTAAGAGAGATTTTCTTGCAACTGAGTGGAAAGGGACCTTGTCACATATTTAGAAAACATATAAGCATGTGCTGAATGGAATTTTATCCCAGCAATCAAGAAATGAAGACAAAGGAATGATTTTCAAATGCCAGAACTGCCAAGTAGAAGCAGGGGTCCATCAGTCAAGAACTCCAAGTGTTTGGAGGAAGTAAAATTCTGCCACAGCCGGAAGGAGAACAAGAAATATTAGTGAGCGATTATAAGAACTTCCAGCAGGATATTTGTTTACTTGACACCAGATGGCTAAGCCAGTATTATCATGTGCAAAGTGCATGGGGCAGGTACCAGCTTAAGATAAGGAAGAACTTCCATGGAGTAGAATGAACTGGCTAAGGAAGAAGCAAAGTCTTTTTCATTGGTTATATTTTTGAAAGAAACGTAAAGACTAAGAAACTAAAACTGAAAAAAAAAATGCTACAGAAATCCAAAATGACTATAGGAGCCAGGTAGGTAGCATAATGTATGAATCATCCAGGAAAAAAAATATACATTAAACATATGGAAATAATCTATGGTTTTATAAAGACATTTGCTCTCTCCCATGTGTCTTCAGAAATGGAGTCTTTCCCATCAACTTTTAAAGGTGACAAGATATAAAGGGACATTCATTTAATTCAACACAAAATGAAACTATGTAAGAGTAATGATAGATGGGTAGCTGACACCCGGCCTCAGCCCAAGAGCCAATAGAGAGTGGAGGGGACAGACGAAAGTTGGAGAGTGTGCCCTGTCGAAAAGGGAGTATAATGCTAGCTGATTATTGCCATGTGGGGAGGCTGGTCCAATGTGGACAGCTTTTCCATTTTTATTTTTAAAGAAGGGCCAGAAATCTTGATGTGGACATGCAATCTCCCATTTTTAAATGTTTGTGCTATTATTTCCAAAAGATATTCTGTGGGCCAAGCAAAACATGATGTAGGCTGGATCTGGCCAAGAGCCCACCAGTTCATGACTTCTGCTGGAAAGAACAATTCTGTTATAAGTATGGGTGTGGAGGAGGGAGATGGAGAATTGCATGGTCTATAAGATCCTGTTGGGAGCCCAAGAAATAGTGACCCTCTTCCTGAATTCTGAACCAACTGGAAAATGAGACAAAAGAGTAAGCCACGGCAGGGGGCAGTACAAATTATAACTGTCTACTGAATAAAGCAAGGTTGGGCTAAATGGGCAAGGTAGTTTTCTGGACTTGGAGTCACTGGACTGTGTCAGGCCTTTCTTCTCTCTCCTTTTTACATCCTACGCCCACCTGTAGGATATGTGTTCCCTGCAGGCAGCCAGTTCCCTAAAAAAGACATCAAGCAGAATGGGGGCAGAGTTACTCAGGCTCCATACCTCCTTCTGAATGTCTCCATTGGATAATTCACTCCTCCTCCCACAGTGGAGATGGGGGAAAGGGACTAATAGAACCCAGGAGAGTTTCCGATACACATCAGCAGTAGAGAAGACAGGATCTCCCCCAATAGTTATTTTCAGCCAAGGCCACCTTTAGCACACAGTGCATCTTTGTGTGAGTTACAAAAAGGCACTCCACCCTGGCAGATGAATTGCAGAAAGGCCCTTTCCTCCCGGCTGATGCAGCCCCAGGCTGGGGCACACATCTTGGCAAGCAGTACCAGGGCTAGATTCCAGCCCACACTTGCCTACTCGGCCTAGTGCCTAAGTACAAAAACCCACAACTGCCCATAGCAGCCCTGCTTCAGACTCTAATAATCCTATCAGTTTGATTCCAGACTCTTTAGTCTCCAAAGTAACCACAATGTAAGCGGTACCCACTCTCTGTCCACCTCAAACTGTTGGAATTAATATTGGTCCAGCCTGTGTCAAGCTTGTGAATGGGGTAAAGCGGAGGAAAAGGTTGGCTTCCTGGCACAGTCTGTGCCTTTTTATTATTATTATTATTCTCTCAATTTCCCAATCACTAAGTTGGTACAAATTTCCAAAGAATGAACAGCCATTTTTTTTTTTAGTATGTCAGAATTTAGTGAGGCTATAATCATTTCTTCACAATGTTTTTCAGTAAAGAATATATTAAAGGAGACATTGTTTCAAAAGTTTCCATGTACAACTGTGGCTTGTCCCAAATTCTTTGTATTCATTCAGATGTCAGACTATAATTGTTGGTTAGCAGCAAGGTTACCAGATGGGTTATAAAATGCATCTCAAATGAATATCCAAAGGACTTAAGGAAAATACAATTAACAGCTGGTGTAGTCGAGGCAGGCTACAGTTGCATTGTAAAAAACAACAGCAAAAAATTAATACCGTCCTCATTAGAGCTGAGCACATTTCTGCATCCATGATAGAACATCCTCACTCCTAGAGTTCTACCCAAGAAAAAAGAAAAACATAGGGCTTTAAGTAAACAAGAGAACAAACCAACAACAACAACAAAAAAAAAAAAAAGAAAGAAAGAAAGAAAGAAAGAAAGAAAGAAAGAAAGAAAGAAAAGAAAGAAAGAAAGAAAGGAAATTTCTACTTATCAGAGGTGAGAGACATGTCCGTGAAGGGGAAAACCAAATGAAAAACAAAGAATATTTAGTTCAACTGATCTCCCTCTAACATTTCATAACCAGGGAAACGCAATCAGCATTGTCTCCAGAGAGACCCACACAGGATGTGTTAGACTTCTACATTCGTTCGTTTTTCTACTCAAGCCAGGTGCTTCAGGAAAAAAAAAGAAAAAAAAATGTCTGATACTACTTAGCTGGAAGGGAGTTCTTTCCTCTATCACATTGCCAACAAACAGAATTCCCGTTTCTGCCAACCTATTTCCGGGTCACTGGTATGTTTTAAGAAAAAAAAGCAGACATGGTAGACTGGATAATCTACAAAAGCCACTCTTTCAAAACTCCACTTAACTAAGACTCATTCATTCATTCATTCATTCATTCATTCAACTAATACTTATAAGGGTCTCTAAGTGGGCATGGTACGACTGCTTTCCTTCCCCCTATGAGCATAAACCACACACCCAAAGTTGTTTTTATGTACAGTTTAAAATCCACACACTTTTTTTCTCAGTGAGATGAGCAAGTGATACGTTTATTCTTTGATAAGTATTTGAGGAAGAAACAAGCAAACAAACCCGCTCCATTCCACATGTAATTTCATGTGTGTAAAAAGAAGGGAAGACATACTTTTGCTGCAGAGAACATGCATTTGTTATTACCACATTCACCTTAAGGTGCAGAGGGATGTCCTAAATACAGAGAGGAGCTGGAATGGGGGACGGTGGGGAAGCAAGAACAAACACCCCGCTGTTGGCAACCTTGGTTAATCTAATCTCAGGGCAGAAGGCTGTGGCTGAGCCCTCTGCTGTGGCGCACATGGTTTTCTTCATTTATCTTTCAAACCCTCTCCACTTGGAGACTTGCAAGGTAAAAAGCAGGTCTGCAGATAAGTATCCCTAACGTAAGATGCCCACGATGATGAGCTTGCTTTCTCTTCTTCTCTCTTCCCTCAGAAAGATAACAAACAGAGGAGGAAAGCGTGGCACATGGGGAAGTGGAGTTAAAATGTACTGCACGTTACTAATCCTAACATAACATTGGCAGCTTGCACCATCCCCCTGCCAAACCCAAATTAACACACTGCCTTACTGGAAGGCAAAGGCTGCAGCTATATTTATAGCTCAATTAACAAGTTTCATAACTAAACCTCCAGAAGTCCTAGGCAAACCTGACAAATGCTATGCATCTTAACACCATGGTGACCCTGCCAGAATGCCACCATCTTCTAACGGGGAACAACTCCTGCTATCACCTTGCGAGAACAATGATGATTGGCACTGGCCCATCTGATAAAGGGAAGCTGGCTGGGCAACTCGGCTCTTGTCAGGGGTACGTCTCATAACAACTCCCAACCAACACACATACGGTTGATTCAAGCAGGCGGCTAATTCTTCTTCCTTTTGCAGATGGATGGAAATGCCTGCTCCTCGGGAGCCAATGGCTGCAGAGAATGGCTGCCATCTTATGACTCAGGGGCCTTGGTCCTTCCGGGAACAGTGTCACAGAGACACTGGGTACATCACTTGGCAAGTATTGTAACTTCAAAAGAAGCAGAAAACCTCTTCATAATCTCTTCTAAGCAGGTTAATTTTAACCGAGGAAGAGAGATTCTTCAGAGGATTATTAGTGCACAGGCAGCATTGTTAGGATGACTAGGGAGGGTGCAATAGTATTTTTAATATGGCACTTGACTTGGAGCAAACTGCCTTCAGCATCCAGGTAGGCTCTCCTTTTATTCAAGAACAACATATACGTTCACGTGGCACAGAACACTGTGACGATTTGCCTGCATATCTGGCTCCTCCGTGGGACTGTGAGCAATTTGAGCCCAGGGAAGGAGGAGCATTCTACTACCTTATGTCCTTCACAGAACTGAGCTCAGAAGTAAGTAATAGTAAAGGTTCAACATTTCTGAGTGAATGAATGAATGAATGAATAATTTAATAGATAAATTGGATGAATAAATAATTTAATAGATAAACAGTACTATTCTCACACACACTATCAGAACTCATAATTCTGCAAACCTCTTGCTTTAATTTTCTGGCTGGAGTAAAATGCATTTCATGCACCATCCTCACATCTTCTATCAACTATAATCCATCTTTAGCCACCTCTGTCATAAATCTCTTCCCCATTAAGGGCTGGCCATTTAGATCACAGAAATTTGGAAAAACACCTACGGTCTTCTGGTCAGAGCCTTTAATCTATGTCTACTGCTTGAAACCCTTGGCTGCCAACATGGGGCAGACATAGATGGTCAACTGTTCACACTATTTTAATATACCCTAGGTGTACAATTTTCAGTAAGTTACTAATTCCTGAGCTTCAGGTTCCCTGTCTGTAAAAGGAAAGAGTTCATTTAGGGTTACCTTGAAGTGCCTTTTCAACTCTAAAATATCATACAGTATATTTTTCTGCCATCTAGTCATACCCACACAGGCTAATGGCACAGCTCTTTGTTCTCTTATCCCCTAAAAAGGATGCTTGCAGGAATTGTTTTTCATACACCCCAAACTTCTAAATCTGGTACGAGAGAACCCATGATCTTTTCGCCCCTTGGTGCTCTCATCACTGGACTTTTGATCTCGAAGTACAAGGGCATTCCCTCCAAGGAATACAAGTGGACTACGTTCTCAGGGCAATTTCGTGGCTGCTGAAGAAAACATTAAGTTATAAGCGTAGGATAAAGAGGATAAGACAAACTGAGGTGCTGTTATCAAGGCAGACTGGAGTCAAACTAATAAGGATATCCTGTCAGTGTTCAAGGATTTACTGCCACTCCCTGCTTTTTCAAGGAACAAGATCTGGAATAAAGATGCCTCTGCAACAAAGACCACAGAGAGGTAGTCTACTGGCTAAATCTGGCCCCCAAATATGTTCAGGGCCGGGCCATGCATAGCTGCTGTTATTGGTATTTTAATGTGATTTTAAGTAAATGTCTTTGGGTGGGTCATGGGCTGCTCAGTTTGTTGATGGCCTTTACTATTCCTCATATAGTATATGAGGAATATAAGATATAAGTATATCTTATACTATCATATAAGATAGTCTTATCTTCATTCATTCATGATACTGGTCTTTTGCCAAACACACTGTTATCTGTCTTCTCCCACTACAATAGATTGCTATGTCTCATGAATGTAAGATAGTCTTATTTGTTCACTATGTCCAGTGCCTAGAAGAATGCTAGGCTCATAATACGTATTTTGTACATAATTGTTGAATGAATGAATGAATGAATGAAACCTCCCTGCCCGTTGCTCCCTCAGAGCTCCCAGCATACTCTGTTCATTCCATCACAATAGCCTTAATGCAAAAAAAAAAAAAAAACATTTATTAAGTACTAGACACTGTGCCAGGTACTGGAGATATTGAGGTAAATGAGAGAGTCCCTTGTCTCAAAAGCTCACATTTAAGAGAAAGGAATGGGACCTCTGGGTGGCTCAGCAGTTGAGCGTCTGCCTTCGGCTCAGAGGGTGATCCCGGAGTCCCAGAATCGAGTCCCACGTCGGGTTCCCTGCATGGAGCCTGCTTCTCCCTCTGCTTGTATCTCTGCCTTTCTCTGTGTGTTTGTCATGAATAAATAAATAAAATCTTAAAAAAAAAATAAGAGAAAGGAATAGGCACACAGACAACCAAATATAATAACACAACAGTTTTGATGTGCTACGAAAAGACTGATAGGAGACCAGGGAACATTTGCAATGTGCCTCACAGTAGTAGAAGTTCATTACCTGGACAAGGGAGCAAGGGCTTTTCTGCACCATGAGAATAGACTATACAAGGTCACCGAGCAGTGGAGGGACACATGCCTAAGACCCAGACTACTCCAGTCTAGTGAAGAGAGAGCCTAGAGGAGGAGTGGCTAGAGGTGGTACTGGGAAGGAGCACCTGTGCGGGATTGTGAAGACCTTTACAGCAGAGCCGAGGAGTTTAGATGCTATTCTGCGGGGAAGAGATACTACTAAAGTATTTCAAACAGGGAGTGCCAGGGAGACAAATGGCATTTTAGGAAGCTACTCTGACTTTAACTGTAGGGGATAGGGTGACACGAGAATAAGCTCAGAGGTTTTGACAGTAGTCTAGAGGAGAGATGATAGAAGCCTAAGTTAAGGTGGGAAATGTTTCTCTCAGGAGAAATTTATGCAATAAAAGTTTTGGAGATAGAATGGTAAAGTTGACAAGTGAGGGGGGTTGGGGTGAGAGACAAATGTTGAGGTTTCCTGCTTGGGTCAACTGGATAGATGATGTTGCTATGGAGAGGAGGACAAAAGAAGGAGCTGGCAGGGGCACAGTCACTGAATTGTCAATACCATGGTCAACGGTGACCCTTTTCAGGGCAGTTTCAGATAAATGAGGTGAATGAAAATAAGTGCAGTGCATCAAAGAATGAATATGATGTGAAGAAATCAGAGGCTTGTAGAAGAAGTTTTCATGTATTTATTTTTCAAAAAAACTTGGTGAAGAGGAGCAGAGGGATGAATAGGCAAAGCACAGGAGACCTGTAGCGCAGTGAACTGTTCTGTGTGATATTGTAACGGTAGGTATCTGTCATTCTACTTTTGTCCAAACACAGAACACACAACACCAAGAGTGCACCCTAATGTAAACTATGGACTTTGGGTGATAATGATGTGTCAATAGAGACTCACTGATTGTAGCAAATGTGCCGCTGTGGTTGGGGATACAGAGAGCAGGAGAAACTGTGTATGTGTGTGGACAGGGATATATGGGAACTTTGTACTTTCTGCTCAATTGTCTTGTGAACTTAGAAGAGCTCTAAAGAATGATGTTTATTAAAGAAAAAAAAACTCAGTGAAGTTTGTAAGGAGAAATGAGGTGGTATCTTGAGAGGAAAGCAAAGTCAGGAAAGATAGTGGTTTCCTTTTCTCTCTCTAAATGAGAGATGCTTATATAAGTATAGGGACATATAAGTATTTATAGGCTGTGACGTGGTCGGTGAGGAAAATATTTAAAAGAGAAAATAGAGCTGATGCAAATAAAAGTTCTAGGGAAGGACTTAGAACAGTGCCTGGTACATAGTAATTGCTCAATAAAATGTTAGATCATTACCACTACCATAATACCCATTATTTTCTTCTTTATTGTATAGTAATTTAAGCCACTGCTCCAGCTCACTAATAACACCATTACCTCATATAAAGAAAGGTTATGACTGCTTAGAGTTTGTGTTCCTGATAAGTACTTATTATAATTCCTCAAACATAATCTTCATTCATTGATTGATTCATTCAAAATAGTTACTGATAAATGGCAGAACTAGAATATTCTCAGATGGTCATTTTGGCTTTTGCCTTTATTCTGAGTACACTTTACACATTTTTATCCTTACCTTCGAAGTACCATATGGTATGTATTAAATAAATGGCCCTGGCCCTCTCAGATTACAATGATAAACTTGTCCACGTCAGTTATGAGACCTTCAACCACATGCAACATAATTACAAGTCTAGCAGGAGACTGAGGGCTCTAGCTGGGGCAGGATCAGAGATTCCTCAATGACATCCAGAACTGGATTCTTTCTAGTTTTCTGCTATGTTGGTCTCAGTGTTGCCTTCATCCAAAGGCTGGATTCCCTCAGTGTCACAAGATGGCCACAGTAGTTTTAGGTGTCACATATAGATAGAATGACATCCAGAGAATAAGAGACTATTTCTTCCTGAGTACCTTTCTTCTGGGAGGGAACCTTTCCAAAAGATCTCCAACAGACTCGTCTTGTATCTCATTGCCAGAATTGTATCACAAGGACTTCAAGCCATCTGTAGGTAGCTTTGGGGTATAGGGGCTCTATAATTAGATTATCTTTTCAGAAGTACACAGTCTTGCAGAGGAAAGGTGACTTGAAATAAACAGGATTCTGTTTGGAAGGATAAGTTGTGGGGTGCCACAGAGAGATGGATGTTGGATAGGCAGTCAACAGTATTTGTTAGATTTGAATCAAAAGTAATACAGCATAAGAAAAAAAATGATATAAAATGGCAGCTCTCTTAACTTGTGGACATAAAATTTGCTTCTGGAAGTCACTCTATGAGCAAACAGATGAAATAATAGTAAAATGATAAACAGGTAAATAACTATTAAAAGTTTCAACCAGATGAAATGAGAAGGGCATTATCAAAGTGCTTGGAGATTCACCACACACACTGCATTGCTATCTCAGTATAGTTCCCATGATGCAGTGACAGAGATTTTTCATTCACTCCACCAACATTTCAGGGTCTGTTATGTGTCAGACCTAATACCAAAACCTAAAAATAAATATTAATAAAATCAGTTTTCCTTCACTACATATAGAAGACTATATATATATGACTAACTACTCAGTAAATAACTGTAACATGTGTCTTTAGGTCCATGATGAGCATCCAAGGCACAGACTAGCACAAAATGAACAGTGGTCAATTTTACTTTGTGGGTAGAAGAATTTCATAAAGGAATGTGATACCTGAACTGGGTCTTAAAAAATAATTTGCTGTTTGTGAGATGAAAAAGGGACTGGGAAGGACATTTTTAAAAGAGGACATATTATGGCCAAAGGTGTACAAGTGTGAATTAGTATTCCACCCCCATGAAACTCCAAGTAGATCCAAATGGCTAGAGAATAGAGTTCAAGAAGAAAGGCAGATGGAGGTGAGCCTGGGGACTTGGGCAGGAACAAGAAGATGGAGAGAGAGTTTTTTTTAATCTCATGTATATAAATTGGGATTTTATGTAATAAGTAACACTGAAGGCTTGACAAAGTGAATAGACATCTTAAAATATCACTGACAGTTGGGTCATGGGGAGATTGTGGTGAGAGTCAGTCTAGAGGTGGGGTGTTCAGTTTAGCAGTTGTTTCAATAGTTCAGGAAAATCATGACATCACTTGAGCCAAGGCAATGACTAGGAGTCTGGAGAACAGAGAGGGATGAAATCTGATGGAACTCAGTGAACATCTGAATGTGGAAAAAGAACTGGAAAAGTCCAGAATGATTGGGTAGGAAGAAAGTGTGATTAATGAGGAGAGAGGAGACAAGAAGAAAAGGTAAAAGTAGGATGATCAACTTATCTAGGTTTGCCTGGGTTTTCCCAGTTTTAGTGCTAAGCGAGCTACATTCTGGGAAGCCCCTTAGTCCCAGGCTTACCAGGGTAATTGGTTATCACGTAAGTAAAAGTACATTTAGAGGAAAATGCAGTTAGCTCAATTTGGTAGGTAATGAATTCCAAACCTATTGGGCAGTAAAACATTCATTTGGCATCTACTTAACCCCCAAAGAGCTGGCCACTTTGGTGAAAATTCAACCAACTAGTGTTCATTAACTATGCACCCTTCAAAAAGATGGTTTTCAAACAACTTTCACATTTCTAAGCCATCCTGTAAATACCACCCAGCTTTCGCACAGTTAAGATAGGAGGCCCTAATACAACTGGTTAGATAGTCTTTCTCCACCAGGGTGGGTGGGCTGCAGATACAATGCAAAGGATGAATGATGGGCACCTTTTGAGCCCTTTATGCAAATCACTGAAAAAATTAACCTTGGGGCACCTGGGTAGCACAGTTGGTCAAGCATCTGACTCTTGATTTTACCTCAGGTCGTGATCTTGGGGTCATGAGATAGAGACTGCTTCAGATTCTCTCTCCCAGTCCCTCTGCCCCTCCCCCTCCTGCTTCTGTGTGTGTATGTGTGCGTGCATGCGCCAGCACATGCATGCTCATTCTCTCTCTCTCTAAAAAACAAACAAACCTCAAAACCTCCTTAAAAGGAGGATGTCCTATAGCAACCTATAGACATTTCTATCAAGGGGACTACCCATCTTCTTATTACAAAACTATTATCAGAAAACAGAGTGTTTCCATTCTTTATTAATCGTATCACAGACACATCTGTACTGTACATATATAAACACTCAACATTTTTTTGGAAAATGAATTATTTTAAGCCCATAAAAGTACATATTACGTTTATTACATATTAAATCAAAACAGCTATAATCTCTAAATTCCCTTATCTTTTTTTAAACAAATAAGAATTTGAAAACCAGAAAGTTTTAGGTTTGTACAATAGCTCTGGGATGATTCTAAACATCTAGTCTGCTTAGTAAAAGCCTAGAAACATCATGGCAAGAAGGTAGTTCCATTTGATACATTTATTTGTGCTTGAGACCAGTATTATTCTACCAATAGCATGCTCTATAAACTGACCCAGTGCTCCGAGAGTCCCCAAATGCCTTATTTAAAACAATGGGGCAGACATCGAGGATGGTGCTCAACTCTTAACTTAGCAATTCCCACTACTGATTTAAACCAGACCTTCAGTGTTATTTTAACATAGGTTTTGGATTTAATTATCTTAAATGTCTAAAAGAATGCATACAATTCCCAAACTGTTTATCTCTTTTATGGTAAAATCTCTTTCCCTATCCCTAGAAATCTGTTTTAATTATTTAATCAGTTTGGCTGAAACTCACAAAGCATTAAATTGTTAGTTGTTACTTAACATTCCTTATAAATTGCATTTATTAATTTCTGGATAGAGACTTGTCCATTGCTACAGTAATTTAAATTAGTACCACATGGTTACAGACCGCTGCTGAATGATGATTAAATCTTTGGGGCAAATTCAGTCTTTTAAGATTTAAATGGCACTAGAGATAAGCTAACCAAATTTGGGTCCAAGAAGTTACAATTTATCAAAAATGTAATAAACCATGGCCAGAATATTCATCGTAAGCAGCACATAATGTGGTCCATGAAATGACATTTTAGCATCTCTCTCACTGTGGTCACAGGGAAGTGCTGACGGTGCAGACACAGCAATGCTCCATTGATATTTAACAGTTCCCATCTACAAGGTACTTGGCAATATTGTGGCTTTTTATACACTCAAGTCCCCCTGATACTCTATCAGTCATTTTGTTATTCAACACACTGACATATTCCTTTCTTGGTGCTTTAATTTCACAGGCACAAACAATCAACATAGCAGACAACCCTTTGGAATCTCAGCAACAGAAGGAGGAACTCCAGGACCTTGTGGCATTTCAGAATGATGAATCGCTAGGGGAATGAGTTCTGTAGGGACTATAGACTTTAACCCGCTGAGGTACCGGTGATGAGGGGGAGGCTCTAGAAAAGTTAAGAGATCTCTCCCAGGTCACAAAGGTGAAGAGAGGCTCTAGAATTCAGTTTCCCTTACTTGTGATCCCAAACTGTTTCTTCAATACCTACCACCACTGCAGAATCCATTCAAACTGCTGTGACCCTGGATCTTAATGTTTACTCAGATCACTGAAAGGACCTGATCATGTCTTCCCAGGGAACCCACTGAGGAAATCAAGTGATTAAAAAAATGAATCTTCCCATTGCTTTTGAATACTTAAAAAAATAATAATAATTTAAAAAGAGGGTAGCAGGCAGGGCATAGAGGAGACCATAAGTGTCTCCTACCGTAAAGACTGACTGAAACACTCAGGTAAAATAACAAAATCAACTCATAAAATAATAGATTCATCTTCCTGCTGCTAAAGATAAATATTAAATAATCCTAGGTGCTGCTGGCTGAAAATTAATTTCTGTAAGGCAAATAGTATAGTATGTATATGTGTTTCAATTTCTGTTTGGCAAGGTGCCTATTTTGAGCATCCTGCACAGACCTTTGAAGTACTTGGGCTTCTCTGATAACGCAGATGCTTAAACAAGAATTGCTTCCTCGGGGCTCCTAAGCACTGTAAAAAGTCTGTTTCGGATTGTCAGGCTCCCAACTAATTCCAGGTATCCAGTTTAAAAACACAACATTTTTTTAATACATTAATGATACATCGCAACCTCTCTGAATTGAATTGTGCCAGAAGATGGGAGTGACATTAACTTATTAGAGGAGTCACAAAGTGCTGAACCACTGCAATTTGTGTTCCCCAAATTACAGTCAGGTGCAGTTGCCCGCATGGGGCAGGCTGAAACAGGATACGCAGTGAGAAAAAAAGTGTTTCAGATAGAGCACTGTAATGATTAATTTACAATAGAAAAAAAAAAAGGATAGAGGGCAAATAGTACATTGTATTCTAAATCATGAAACTATTATAGACGTCCCACCTCTCTACTCTTAGACCATGAGAGCTAAGCCATTTTATCTTCCAGCCCTACTTGTTCTGACTGTGCTTCTTTGATATTGATGTTTGACAAATCACATAAAATGTCCCCAGGAAGCCAAACACACTCAAGACCACTTATGTAGAAACTTCAGAAATGTTAAAATGAAAACAATAATAATAATCCACAATCTGAACTTTTTCAGCAATCATCTAAAAGCCATAACCATTTTTTTTCTTTTTTTAATCATGAACACTTATCCCTGGAAGAATCTTCTGTTAGCAGCATGAGAGTTAAAGCATGCGGTAGGTATTCTGGACCAAGCAAACATCATGAAGCAAGGTGAGCTCTTGGTGGTCATGGAAAGAAGAAGAAAATCACTAGGGAGTCAATACATGGAGTAACCCTCACTTCCAAGTTTACTCAAGTTCTTTCTACAGAAGGATTTAGCAGAACATTGGCTCTATAAATGGAACCAGAGAGTGGGATCCCTCACTTTGATATTCTACTAACACTCCATGCCTCTTTCCAGAAGGGACATGCAACCCAGCATAGTGACCAAATTCTAACTTGCGTCACTGCATTCTGTCTCCTCCGAATACCTCCTGGAACTTCATCTGGTCTTCATTCCATGTTGTAAACCAATATGAGCTGTTGGAAAATTGCCCTTGAGGTGGCTGTACTTCAGCACTGGGCAACATGACTCATGAATATTTTTAACAGTCAAGGCCATATGTTCCTCTCCTCTGTAGAGCATGAAGCCAAATGGAGCTTCTTAAATAACACACAGTGTGGCAGCTACTGCCAGGCACACAGGGAAGAGGCTCAGAGTTGGATGTGTTCTCACAGTCAGAGATGGGAAAGGTCCGTGACTCTGAGACAGAATATCAGCTGACTCTGAGCTAAGAAAATATTGGGAGAATAGAAGAGTTGTTTTCTGTGCTCTGTTTTCACCTTTGTTTCTATGCTTGATTTACTTTACAAGTCAGTTAAGGGGAACACTTCTTATTAGGTCAGTCTTGAAGTTAACCCAAGTCCTCCTCCCCCACCCCACTCTCTCCCAGCACTCTGTCAGGATTCCAGGGTGCCCAGGAGCTGCTGCCCAGAAGCTTGCCAATACTCACAACTGTAGTCAAGAGAAAGAAAACTCCCCTTTCTTTATGATATTAATAAAAGTATCAAAATGCACAGACACCCATGGACATACGGTAAAGTGGAAGAAGCTTTTGAAGAACGGCTTTTGGAGGGGATGGGGCTTCGTGGCAAAGGAGAGCAATGGAAGAGACGAGAATAATAGGAGCAGTGTTGCTTGAAAGAGGACAGAGACCAAGAGGGATCAGGATGGAAAAGAAGAAAGGGCACAGAAAGGAGAAACTGGGGAACACCTGAGATTCATTTTATTCTTTACAGGTCTGCCAGACTTCCACTTTCTAACGACAATTCTGTTGATTTCCAACACGGCTTTGTTTTTGAATAGTGATCTATTTAGAATTATCCAGATTTTAGTTGACCAACTAAACTTATTTTCAACGTTTCTGAGTGAGTTTAATAACCTGATCAATATTTAAGAGCCCAGCACTGTCAGCCACTTTGTTAGGGATGAGGGATTGTCATGCATAGGACCAACATGGTTCCTGACTTCCCAGAGTTTATGGCAATCAGTGACTAGCATTTGATAAGCACTAAGGGAACAACTCTGTGGGGTTAGGGAAGGATCACTGGAAGAAGTAAGGGCTAAGCTGAGACCCTCAAGATACAGTCTGATCATCTTTGTAAGTCTACCTTGGAAGATTAGAGGAGTCTCCTAGTGGGCTCAGTGCACCAGGAGACCACTACATGGTTGCACATGTGGGGATAAGCAGAACTTGCTGGAGAGCAGACAGTGTAGTGTGTCACCAATCCTAGAAGGCCAAAAATATGCCAGCTGGGGGATTCGGTGTTGACCTTGAGTTTCTAAAATGTCATTGGAAAAAATACATAGCTGTGCCTTCTAGCCCCTAACTATTCTTGCCATCACCTCCTCCTCCCTCTGATGAGATGCCTTCCAAGTAAGCAGCTACAAATGGCAGGTAATGACTTTGGTTTTCTCTTGTCCCTTGTTTACTTTGGCATCTTGCTCACCCTGTGCCTTGTCCTATCTGGCGGGAAGGTTCCTGTGGCCCTGGTTCTATTACCACATGGCTGTAAGTGGCACTTGGGCACAGACAAAGTCTGTCAGGACTTAAAGAACTTCAAAAACAAATGCCACTAAACTCTTTACAAATTTGACATTTATAGTTTAGGGTAAATCAAACCGCCCAACTCTACATGGGTGGGTAAGCTTGCTACAAAACTTGCCTGGAATAGCAGGGGATTAATTTGACCTCATGCCTTCAGTAAGAGTTATTATTTTTTACTATCTTTGACCATATTCCCGAGATGCAGAATACTTTTGAAGTGTAAAAAATGCAATCATCCAAGTGCTTAGACTATCCCACATCAAGTATCTGTATGGTTAGAAAAAAATGAATATTTGCCTTCATGTAGAAAATATCTAGGGGAGAGATTGTTCATTTATTGTTTAGATAGGTTGCTGTCTGTTATACATGGGTTTAATTATTTTCCCCACTTGCTTTTATATGCACTTTCACTCCTGTTGTGACAGGGTTTATTATTATTATTATTATTATTATTAATCCCAGGAAAAAAGGAAAAAGATTTAATATGAAAAAAAGGAGAAATGCCATAAAATCTACTGTAATAATGTGTTCGGTAGGAACTATGGTCATTGCAGGGTAGAGTTGCACACCTACTCATTCTTTTGTGATGATCATGTTTTTACTATTTCAAATTTAATACTTTTTCTAATATATTATATGTTACCTCCCATGTATTTAAGCTGTACTTAAAAGCATGCTAAGAACTGGTAATTCTTTAATGGTTGTTCACTTACAAGCGATTGTGGGTCATTACACAATCATTTAAAGGGCATTAATGAGAACCATTTAATGGTTTTAGTAGAATATCATTGTAAGGGACAGGGGAAAAGTTACTGGCTGTAAATTTTTATGACCATTTCTTACAAAACGTATTACTTTAAAGATTTATGTATGTAACAATGAGTACAATAAAAGCCATGCTAAAAATAATTTGAAATCAAAGTAATGCATATAGATAAGTCTTTGCTCTGCTGCAATTGGGTGGGCACCTTTTAAAAAAATCTTCCTTTTCTCCCTCGTTTCCTCCCTTCCACTCTCTCTCTCTACCTTTCATTCTTCCTCACTTTCTTCTCTCCCTCCTTTCCTACTTTCCACCCTTACTCACAACTTGCAGTTTCTTTCTTAAAAGTGATTTTTAGTACCATTAAAGATTTTGGTTTTAATGAAAACCATTACAGACAGAATCTTAACCAGTATGTTTTTTGGCTGGTGAGGGTGGAGAACAGAGGGGTAAATATAGCAGGACAACATTGCATAGACATGCCCCAAATGTAGTGGCTCTTTGTTTACAGAACTTTCCCTCATATATCATTATTTTAAACTATTTCCTCTTATATACTATAGGACTAAAATAGAAAATCCAATACTTTCTAGGACATCACTCTCTAAGGCAGGACAGGGGACTAAAAAGGGAGAGGAACTAGTCTGGTAGTACACCCACGGAAATCTGTAAAATACATACAGAAAGGAGCCTCACTCATACCCAGAGGAGCATGGAGCATCTGGCTCCATGCAGCTCACCTCTTGAAAAAGAAATGGGTATTTGAGAAGCTCACTCTACTGAGGGATAACCTTATTAAAGTGCTTTAATAACACAACAGTCATTGTATTATGCCTGGTTTTGTCCACTTGTGATTCTCGTGGAATACATAATGAATAAGACAATGCCCCTTTCCCAGGATTCTTGCATAAGCAGGAGGATATTTCTAATTAAAAAGGCAGAGTTAGCGCAGCACATGAAATGAACAGAACCATATCTCTAGAAATGCCGAGATTTTACTGTTTGCATTAAGTAACGCTTGTATTTCTCTCTGAAGCTAGCCCAATACCCATTACCAATAAGATGAAGATTTAAGATAACTTGGTCAAAAGATGGTGAATTACAACTTTTAATTAAAATGTAGAAAATAGTTGCTTTAAAATAAACATGATAATACTTTCATGATCATTAATTTTTTATGGAGAGAACAACAAAAGCAACCTGAATATTTTAGAATGTGACATTATAAAGTCAAGCAAAGGGGATTTTTAGGAAATTATGCATATCCCAGAGAGAAGATTGCGTAGTTGATACTCTCCATTTCTAGTCCCTGTGGAAACCCTGGTAGTATGCAAACCCCACACACCTGGATATCCAGGGATTCCTCTGCTTGACCTATTCGGGTAAAGCAAGCAACAACTGGGATGATAAGAGGGTAAGGCAAGCACTGGGGTTCTACAGTTTACTGACACCCAACAATTCATTCAATGAATAATCACAGGGAGAAGAAGAGCTGATTTCCTTATGTAGCCTAGATACCTTGATAAGAAATTTAAAATTTTTAAAATTTTTAAATTTAATATGCAGTTGAAATATTATTGGTTCTATGTTCCAGATCCACTGTCACAATTGGTGAGGTGTGTGTGTGCATGCACACACACGCACACTATGGTTCCCTCACCAGGATGAGTTCATAGTGATGCAAACCTAGCTTCAGACCTCTTTCTAACATTATCTCCAACTCCACCCTTAAGTAAATGTCTTATTACTGTTAAGCCTTTTCTGGCTCAGTGTGTGTGCACAGTTTTCTCTGTCATATTACCATGCTGATTCCTGCCAGGGATCGCCTTGACTCCTCTCCACCCACATGCTCTCTATCTTCATCACCTCAAGTCCACCTCCTAAAGGAAGCCCTATCTGACCTAATGCTTGGCTTCAAAAATCTCCATCCACTACCAAATACCTAGGTAAACTGTGGTGAGAGTTACTGGGAAGATAGAACTGGGCACCCTCTGATAGGGCTTTTTTTTTTTTTTTTTTTGGATCAGTTGGCTTCTTCATTATTAAAATGAGGAAACAGTCATGTCTGCTTTATAAGGCTGTTGTGTTAATCAAATCAAAAACACATTTTAAAAGCATCTGGAATACCAGTTTCACAATAAATGTTCTTTCTTCTATTTCTCCTTACCTACCTTTCCAATTCAGAGAAATCTGTGTCTAAGCCCTTTTGGCATAACAACTTGTTACACTTACTTTCTCGTGACTTTTAATTATTTGTTTTTGTGAATTTTCATTCTCCATCATCTCTCCCCATTAGTCTATAATCCCACCAATGAAAGAACCCTTATTTTTGTATCATCATATTCCCTCTCTCCATGCACAGTAAGGATCAGTAAAATTTTATTAGAAGAGTGAATAATAAATACTTTCTCTAATGTCTGGTAAAAAATTAATTTCCATAAAATAAAAGCCATGAATTGGCAACATCGTACTCTATTTTTACCCCCCTAGTATGCTGGAAATGACTGAATTTACATACGGTGGGGAAGAAGCATCAAACAGTCTGATTCCAGGTTGTTTTCTACCATCTGAGCCGGACAGCTCTATAAGCTAATAGGTGGTACTACTGAAGTAAGATCATGCATTTAATCCCAATATGGATGTGTTTACTTTACAGAAAGAACTTCAATGTGCCTCGGGACCACGTCTGTGTATTTTCAAGCAAGCGTTAAAAAATAAAAATAAAGAACGCTATTGGCCCCAAGACAGTCTTAGGAAATGAGCAGTGAGAATTAGTGTAAAGGAAAATAAAAATCAAGCCTCATCCACCACTTGTGATGGAAAGATAACCTTAGGTCTTGGTAGTCAAAGCACTGCACATTTTAGCATTTAACATTTAACTTATAAGCTTCTTCCATTGATGAAAGGAGGTGTGGTGCATGAAGGCAGCAGAGCAAAGCAATTATGAGTTTGGCCTCTGGTGCCAGATGGTCTGACTGTTCTGTGACCTAGTCAAGTTACATAGACATTCTCTGCCTCAGTTTCCTGACTGGTAAAATAGGAGAACAATAGTTCCTAGTTCAAGCACTGTTTCAAGGCTTAAAAAGATAACACATGTAGAGAAAGCCCTTATAACAGGGCCTGGTATAGAGTTAGGGCCATGTGAGAATTAGGTATTAACCTGGCAAGATCTGAAAAGATTTGAGAGATTCTGTAGTAGTAGTTGTTTCTTCTGCTCAGCCTCCTGCTCCTTCATTATTAGGAACATTATTAGAAGCTTCATTATTAGCAGCATTATTCATTGTTATCCCCAAACAGCATATCGGGAAGCTTGAGACTTGCTCCCTGGGTATTTCTTCCCCTCGATGGAAGAGTAGGAGAAGAGCAACAGCAGAAGCAGCATGGGCAGTGGATACTCAAGTCCTTCTGCAATTGTTCATATATTTTTCAAAGCCGATCAACAAATGTGTGTGCCCTGTATTCTAAGGCTCTCAGGGCTGGTACCCTTTTTTTTTTTTTTTTTTTTTTTTTTTTTTATGATAGTCACACAGAGAGAGAGAGAGAGAGGCAGAGACATAGGCAGAGGGAGAAACAGGCTCCATGCACCGGGAGCCCGACGTGGGATTCGATCCGGGTCTCCAGGATCACGCCCTGGGCCAAAGGCAGGCGCCAAACCACTGCGCCACCCAGGGATCCCAGGGCTGGTACCCTTAAGTAGCACATCTGGATACCAAACTAAAAGCAAAACGAGAGTTGCAAAATAAAGAAACAGCTTTCCAAGGGGTGAGGCAAGTTAGCACGGGGCCACACCACCTAAATGAGAAAGGGGGCCACACCACCTAAATACCTTGCCCCCAGAGATCGCAATAGAGCAAGAACCACTAAATGCATGGCGATATCCACATCAACAACTTCTAACAAAGCTGAGCTCTCAGAATCCAAAGAAAATATTGGTGGTGCCTCCATCTGACCAGCAGCAGGAAAGTAATGATTTTTGTGAATTCTGCTAGGAAGTTGCTACGGCCTTAAAAGATATGCAGTAGGATGTGTCATCTGATTTGATGTGATTTCTAGAAAGAGAAAGGTAAGTTAAAAATAATAATTCCATTTTAATGCATGTTTACTCTTGCCTTTGTCTGGAGTCCAAAAACGACAACATGCTCTTCCCATTTACTAGAGCAGCATTATTTTTATATAAAATTTGAAACCATGTGCACTGACGAGGCACCCCTCTGAGAAGGTAAGCCTGATATTCCCATCTATCACATACCCTTCAGACTCTTCTAACTTAAGGGCTTGTCATTTCAGTGGGGAGGAGGATCTACCAAATACCAGCCACGTGGAGTTTTATTCCTTCATGCTGTTCGTGATAAACTTCAGGGGACATATTTTAACATTCAACAAAACCTGAAATTTCTGGGGCCACCCCAGCAGGAGGATAATATCACTGCTCTGAGAGCAGCACTGAGTTTTAAGACACTGCCAAACAGTCCATAGAATGGCATAGAATGTGACAATGTATATAATTCCTGGGGGTAGGGGGATACGGACTGGGGTGGGGGGGGGACTCTGCAAGCTTCAAAAATACCTGGTATTAATCTACAGCTCATCTCCCACATTATCATTATTATTATTATCATGATGACAAGGATGATGTTATTGTTATTGTTCTTTGTCTTCTTAGGAATAGCCTCTTTTGGGAAGAGAGAACCATTCACCTTCTGGCAGGGCAGTCATTCTTTTGGATCACAGGGTATTATTTTGCCAGCTTCTCAGGGTTGCTAAATTGCTGAGAAAACCGTGGGGGTTTGGGCTTCATGCCTGGAAGAGGCACAGCTGGAGATCAGCTCTGGGTGCATGCCTCCACCATGCTCCTCTGTCCCTTTGGCCCCATTCCCTACAACTGTAAGAAGGAGAAAAGTTGCCAGATCCAGCTTTCCTTTCGAATGCACTTCAACCACCATTTTTGAGGACCTAATCAGACCCAGGTCTGTGCTAGAGACTGTTGGAGATAAGAGACAAGTTTTGGACACAAAGTTGAGACACATTGAATTCACACATACACACGTACACATATATAAACACGTATACACACACACACACACACACACACACACACACATACACACACACCATCAGGCCTTAAAGAGCAGAGGGTAGAAATATCCTTAAGCTCTCCTGTCCTTAGAAATGAGTTAGAACATCCCTAGCAAAGCCCTAGGGAAAGTGCATTTGCTGGGACATTAACCAAGATATTTGGAGATCTCACTTTTCTGCTGGTAGTAGGAGAGCAAAGACAATGTTAATTGCAAGAAAATGAGCAAAGAAGCAGGTTTTAACTTTCATGCTCTCACAGGGCCAGAGAGGGAGATTACAAGGAAAGCACAAAGGCAAATGCATGCGGCGGTCTCCTGCGTCCCCAGGGAGGGAGATGAGCATCACAGGATTTGCTGTGGAGGCCCACGGCCAGCACAATCTATTAAATAGCTCAAGTTAGTCAATGTGGAAGAAATTTTTAGACACACATGCCCAACCATATGTGCATGGCCAAGATTTAAAATAGAAAAGTGAGAGACTGTTGGATGACTGAGGATTTTTCCCTTGCCAGGAAGTCCTCCTTAAGGATTTCATAGCTTGCAAAAGAGAATTGCTTGCCAGACAAGCCAAGAAAAAGACACAGAAGATTGGGACCTGCTTCCTTAATGATGAAATGTCATACTGCTATGTAAATCAACCCAAAGAAAAGAGGCAGGCATGATTAAGATGGCTCTGCAGAAACAAGGGAGGTTTCTCGACATCTCTTCCCTAAACTACTGTAATTCCTCAGACTTCAGGGCTGAAGGCATGCACACACAATGGAACCTTATTGGTGGTGGCATTAGGCAATAAAGGAAACCCCTGTCGTAGAAATTCCATGTCACAACAAAAAATTACACTGTATGTCCCCAATTCATGAGGGCAAATTTTCTGCTGTCACGTAGGTGGCAGATCAAGAAGCTCCTCTGTTGGGTTTCAGTATTTGTTTGTTTTAATGTATATGGAATGACATGATAAGAACATACGATGGATCTCACTAGCCAGGTAAGAATCAGCTTTATTAATTTTCAATCATATCAAGTAGATAATTTTTAGTGCTATTTTATTAGCAAACACCCATCTCAGCAAGCCCGTGTCTCAGTTCCTTTCTCCCTGCTTTCCCTCTAGCTTCTCTCCTCTTCCCTTTCTTCCTGAGCCCAGAAGAAAGAAGTGAGATGGCATGCCATTCTGTAGCATGGTGTAATAAACACTGAGATCGTCTGTGATGGCCAATGTTTTGTTATGTCATCACTCAATATGTACGGTTGAAAATATTCTTGTCATGTCTGGGAAAAGAGTGGTTTGGGTACGGCATAAAAATAAAGCTATTCTCTCATACCTTGGAAGCTTCGATACTTCAGGGCTCTGACTCTTGGGTCATTTACTGTAATTTATGTGTTCCAGAAGAATTGCAATCACATCTTCTAGAAGTTCCATATCCCAGGAAGCTTCCTCCTAAATTGTACCATCAATTTTCAATTCACTTAGATTCCTATAATTTTATGACTAGAGGGGGCTTTAGAATTGATTTAATCAAATTCTGTCATTTCACAGAAGAGAAAGGTGAGGCCCTCAAATGTTAAGTGAGTTGTTATATTACAAAGGTACTTGCTAGGTAAGTCAGTGTGAGTTTCATAGTCCTTTGCCTTCTAGTGTAGTATTCTTAACACTACTCTCAACTTCAGTGTCATGTTATATAATTAACTCTTCCATGTTCCCAGTAATAATATGAGATCTCCCTACTAAAAATCAGCCTTTATGTTTAAAGTTCAGTCTACCGAAGCAGAAGTGATCTCTGACGACAATCTGGAAAAGAAAACAATTCCTACCAGAAAAAAATGGGAGATGCACTGCTGCTAACAAATCAAACTAGGATTGCTTGAATTCATTAAATATCATAAACCCATTACTAATTCATGCAAGGAACAGTCCTGTATTATGAAGAAAATATTAATATGATGAAAGACTAGCCCATGAACCACCTGGAGAGTATCTGTCAACCATAAGTGTTTCCACGCAGTAATAAGAATCACTGCTTCACAGGCAGTGAGGTGGCTGCCATATTCCTCCACTGGGACCACTCAAATTATCACCTCCACCATCATCAGTAGTGAACTTTTGTACATCTTCTCTAGAAAGCAACAATTCAGTTGCTAGGAATTGACAGTCTTCATTTACATCCCAGCTGTAAAGATGGTATAAAGGAGCGCATCCACTCTCTTCCCAGAGAGACAGAAGAACAACTTCAAGGAATATGACTTCACACTAGATGATGATGCCATGGCTCTCTAAGGAAACCCATCCCACAGTCTTCTAATCAAGCCATCAATATCTCTAACCCATGGGCTACATTTTGATCTTCATCTTTCTTGTCAACGTCAATTACTCTTTTAGGGTGCACTTGGGGAAGGCTTCTAAACTCCTAACAAAATGGGGTTCTATCACTCTTGAGGAACCGCACAATCAAGCCGAACAACCTGCTTTTCTATCTGTCCCCCCGCACCTTTATTTCTATTCTGTCTTTCCAAAGT